>NC_057803.1:294288861-294302375 GCF_018294505.1 Triticum aestivum | reverse complement strand
AAAATTCACGTTCCCGAAGGTTTCATTCCGCTTGGACTCCGTTTGATATTCCTTTTCTTCGAAACCCTAAAATAGGCAAAAAAAAAATAGCAATTCTGGCCTCCCGTTTGTAGGTTAGACCCAAACATAATATGAAAGTGTATAATAAAGCCCAATAATGTCCAAAACATAAGATAATATAGAATGGAGCAATCAAAAATTATAGATACGTTGGAGACGTATCAGCCACAGAAAACAATGTGGTGATATGGCCATAAAAAATAAGCTATAGTCTAGTCTGTAGCCATGTACATTACTACTCTTCCTCCTCGTGTCGGTTCGTCGCCATCATACTTTCCCAATTCCTATGTTTTCAGTATCTTACGAATCAAAGAGGTACTTAGACTGGTTTAGGTCCGGTCATTTTTTATAACTGTGTTTTGTCCAAAATTTATTGAACGTGCTCCGATTTCTATGAAAATAATCCGGTTTACAAGTAGTAATTCATTTATTTATTTTATTCTTCCGCGGGGGGTTTACATGTAATTCGTGAGGTGTGAAATGTAGAGTACACCGACATGGTTGCATATGCTCCGAGTCGTGCATGCACTACGACCCAGATGCTCTACATCCCACATGTCGGCGAAAGGGAGCACGTGGAAATAGCCTAGGAGTACATATAGGAGGATAAATGCGTGAAAAAATATGTACTATGAAGCGTAGCTGCGGTTCGAAAAGGAGACCTAAAGTGATGACAGGTATAGGTCCCAAGCACCCAACTAGTGTTACTAGACGTACGACTACTACTTCCCTAAAAAAAGAGGTACGAGTACTCAGTACTCCTATTCTATCAACACGAGTCCCATCTGACAAAAGCGTCCGTGCCACAGCTAGCTCTTCTCCCTCGTTTCTATCTTCTAATTCTAACTTAGCCGACACACGGTGGACGGGGTGGGAATTTGCCGATGGTCGGTTTGCTCAACTGCGGCCCCACCTCACAATGAAAATGTTACGACTGGAATAAAAATGGCATACACTAATAAAACATTAAGGCCACGAGGTGATGCAGTGCTGGTAACAGGGGGCAAGAAGAAAGATGCATCTATTAACGACGTCCACCTCCTCGACTCAGCGCGCCGCCCACCAAACAATGGCTAAGTAGCAGCGGCTTTCGTGGCCAGGTCGATGTGCTTCTGAACAATGACGTCCAAAGATTCCAGCTGCTAGAAGAAGGCCAACGTCTTTCTATCCTCGTTGGCCTTGTAGTGGCCTATGTAGACGATTTCCTCGTAGACGTGGATGTGCAGGTCAATGGGTTCTTGCATGGCGAGGCGCTGTGCGGCGAGCGCGGACTCGAGGTGCACATTCTTCATCGCGACCTCTGGCAGCTGGAGGGCCACCAGGGCTTGAAAGAGTTCGTCACTGTGGAGGCCGATGAGGGTGGTAGGCAATGACACTACTGTAGGATGCTGCTAAGGCGACACTAGGATCAGAGACCCTTTGTCGAAACTGTGTGCGACGCATTAATCACAAATGATGATGTAAAAACCCGTCAAAAAGATGCAAAATGTTTGCGATGAGTACATCAAACACGGTTCAAATTTTAGTTGCCTGTGCGATGAGGGGCATACGGTTCAGTTCAATTAATTGCGATTTGGCAAAACAAAAGAAAGCGGCATACAGTTCACTCGGATGAGCTATTTGTGATAAGGCAACACAAAAGAAACGGTCAGCCAGATCAAGGTGTGTGCGATATACAGCATATGGTTCACTCGGATGAACTGTTTTCGATTAGGCAACGCAACATAAACGGTTCAACCAGATCAAGGTGTGTGCAATGGAGGACATATAGTTTATTCCGATAAGCTGTTTGTGTTGTGGCAGGAGAACATAAACGTTTCACATAAACAAGATGTGTGTAATACGCAGCAAACATCCAATTAGGATGCGTTTGGTTGAAGGTGTCGTATGAATGGGTTGGGACCGTTCAATTTTTTTGGGATTGAACCATTCAATTCATGTGTTTGGCTGAATATAAGTGGTGAGCTAATTATTTAGGACGGGACCACCAGTCATGCTCACATAGTCATGCATGCAAAGGGTGGCCATTTGATTCGACCGATTTGGTTGGGTGGAACGGTTCAGCATCTTCATGGCATATTCTCTTTTTTTGGCTCGAACCATTCATGTGCTTTATAACCAAACATGTCTATTTTCTGAACGATCCCAACCCATTCATGACCGCCCTTGCAACCAAACGCACCCTTACATAGGTGACTAGTACACACATGACATTTCCACACACCAAAGTAAACTATTACATGCATAACTAACTAGGATAAACGATCATCTACTTCTTGTGCTAGCTCAATGTTCCTTCTATGCTAAGTTTCCATTAATTGATGGAATTTTATGAACAGGCCACCGTTTCCCGCCATTTCCTCACCGATTTCCCGCCACCTAGCGATATTGCACATAAACCTAGGCGGCGCGTGACACACGGAGTCAACAAGCGCAGCGTGTAGCACATCCACCTTTCCCAAGCATGCCAACCCACCAAAGCGCCGCCTCTACCATAAACCTTGTCGATGAGGAAAACGAGTAGGCGCCACGGCCCGTCAAGGTCGAGGCGCTCCCCGACAACGCGATGGACGACACTGTGATGTGCGCCATCGCCAGGGTTGAGCAAACCCTTGGCGTATGGCGCTTCACCGCCGCGGAACAAGATAGGCATGTCAGCATCGAGAGGCTGCAGCTCGCCGCATAATATGATCGATGGCCCATCGCAGAGCAAGCTAGGTGCGTCCATGCTGATAGGATGTGGCTCACCGCACGGTGAGACTGTTGGAGCGCCATAGAGTGAGAGGCGTGGTGCACCGCACAGCAAGAACGGATCCATCGGCCCTTGCCTGCTGTCGATAGGGCGTCGCAGCTGGGTACACATCCTGTCAGTACCCTCATTCCTTGCCAGGAGTGGGCAGAGGCCCTCTGCGCCATACTTGCACTAGAGGTCGGCCGCGCCGTACTTGCACTCGACGCCTGCCGCGCCGTTCGCATGGGTCCCGCCGCTCGCTTTGTCCGCGGCCCGCTCGATGCCAACGCGCTGGTCGGTAGGCTCGACCGCCTACTTGGCCCAGGTGTCCACCTGGGCGCAGTAGAGAAACATGGCCGTCACATCCTCGAGCTGGTGATCTTCGATGAAATAGCCAACTTGGAGCTCAAGGTCGCACTCCAGATGTACCGCGAGCGTGTCAACCGCTTAGACGAACGCCTGCACGAGTTCAGGCAGAGCCAAGAGCTACCGCAGGCAAGGGCTGCTGGTCATGGTCTCATGGACACCTTTTATTTTGTTGAGCCGTTTCGACATGGATAGCTATGTATTCACAGCAATCATAGTACTGCTCTGCTTATTGCTCTGTTTCCATGTGTGTACTCCATTTTCCGTTCTTATATGTTCTATTTCAATGTGTGTATATACGCTTTCCATTCTGTATATGTGGATGATAACAGCTAGATTCAAATTAGTATACAAAAACAGATAGAAAATGGAATTCATAATATATATATATATTAGTTGTTCATTAGTTCATTACAGAATATATATAATATCATCACATATACGTGATGATACTTAACTACTAGGTACAATGCATAAAATTGAAAACGAACAATACTAAAACTAATAATCCCTCCCGGGGCAGTATTCTGGCAGCCCCTCGCCAGCAGCTCCGTGGTGCGCAGTCTCTTCCCAGCGCGGAGGCAGTACTCCACCTCCTCCGCCTCACATATCGATCTACCTCTTGCTGGCAGACGTGCGCAAACGATCTTGCCATTTCGTTGGGCGCCCACCGAAGCTCCTCGTTGGTGGCACGCTGGAGCTTACCGGCCCACCTCCACGCAGCGATGAGGCGCCTAGTGCCTTTGACCTTCCTTGCGAAGTACCCGTCTTCGTACACCTCCTCCACACGACGACGCGCCCGCCCCCAAAGCTCCACCGCTTCCTTTTTCCAGGTGGCATTACGGGCTTCACATGCCACCTAGTACCTGGCTTCCTCCTCCGCCATATCCTTCTTGAACGCCACTTACTTGGCTTTCTCAGCCGGCGGCAGCAACTTCCACAGACAAAGGTTGTACTAGCCCCAAAACCAATCCAAAGTTGGGTGGTCCGGCGCAACCTCGTCCAGCGGCGTGTAGGGGTCCTCGTTGCGGCTCTTCGAGTGAGCATCCTTGGGGGCGGCGACTCGTCGTCGGCGCGTGGGCAGACTGGCGGCGCCATGGCAAAGATTTGAGAGAGAGAGAGAGAGGGAGAGAGGGAGAGAGGGAGAGCGAAGGGAGGATGTAGATGAGAATGCGGGCGGGACGACATGAGCAAGGTAGTATTTATTGGGGGTTGGAATCTAGATCCACGGGAACAGTACACACACTGGTTGCCGGAATTTAAGAGTATTGTAGTTTGAATTACACACGGTTCCCGCAGCAAAATCCGTGTGTGAACATTACTACTGGAATCAGCTTCTTTGCCGTCTGCCATGGTGGACGGCAAAGGCACAAGCCGGACGGCAAACTGTCCGTCTAAACGAGTGCGGGCAAAGGCCTTCTTTGTCGTCTGCTTCATAGAAGCGGGAGGCAAAGTGTTGCGCCGTCCGCCGTCGGAGGCCAGCAGATGACAAAGATCATAGACGGCAGTGGGGTGGGGTGAGCGCCGTTAGGGGTTAATGGCGTGCTTTGTCGTCTGCCGACAGACGACAAAGAGCTCAGCTCGGCCAATAATGGGAGGCTGCCACGTGGCCAGCTATGCCGTCTGCCAGCGGACGGCAAAGAGCTCTGAATCTTTGCCGCCTGCTGGCGGACGGCATAGCTGGCCATGTTTGCCAGTCCTATTTGGGAACTTTGCCGTCTGCCAGCAGACGAACAAGATTCGAAGGTCTTTGTCATCTGCTGGCAGACGGCAAAGTGCCCAAATAGGCAGCCCAGTGTTCCCAGTTTCTACTAGTAGCTGCCACGTGGCCTATTTGTCGTCTGCTAGCAGTCGGCAAAGCACTCTTCCGTCTGCTAGCAGACGGCAAATAGGCTATATATCCCCTGTTTTTTATTGAATCCATTTAATTTGACAGGATTTCACACAGAGATATACATACATACATATCCAACATATCCAACAACATATAACAGCATGTCTAGCAACATATTTCATTAAATCCAACATATCCAACAACATAGTTCAACAAAGTCCATCCTATCCAACATATCCAGATATACATACATATCCAGAAACAAGGTTCCAACAACATATCCATATATACATACATATCCAAACAAGTTTTCATAAACAACAAGGAAGCACCAAAAGAAATAGTACAGTCCATGAATGGAAGCTTCCTCATCAAGCAAATCTGCAAATTGGGAAAGATGAAAGTTAGAAGAAGAAGAAGACTAGCTAGAAGAAAAGGAAGAGGAGGAAAAGAAGAAGAATTTATCTTCTCTTTCTTTATCTCCTCTCCTATTCTTTACCTTCTTCTTTTCTAACTAATGTAGGTAAAAATGCCATTTTTGGGCTAAGTTAGGTAACAATGCTAAGTTTGTAGGTTAATTTAGAGCTAAGCTAGGTAAATAGGTCCTTTTGGAGCTAACTTAGGTAAACTTGGTCATTTTTGAGGTAACCTAGCTAATTATGCTATTTTGACCTAACTAAGCTTATTGTATCATTTTTTGAGGACAACAAGCTAAGTATATGACATTTATGAGGTTAGCAAGGTTATTATGCCATTTACGAATAAAAACAAGTAAGAGGAGGACAAGAATAGAAGAAGAAGACGAAAATAAGAAGAAGAAGAACTTCTTCTTCTGCTTTTCTTCCTATTCCTTCTTTTCTTCCTCTTCCTTGGTTGTCTTCATCTTATTATGTCATCTGTGGACCAAATAGGCTAAATTATGTAATAGATGGACTAAATAGGCTAAATAAGAAGAAAAATACCGTTATCATGGAGGTGAAGGAAAGGTCGGGGCTGCGCCAGTGGCAGACGGAGGTGAAGGAACGGTCGGGGTTCCGTCATTGGCAGACACAGAAGGATTAGATGATGCTTGTAGGGAGGCATGCTACACCAAAGATCATTTCCAATAATGTCTCGTTAGCATGATGCAACTGAAATGTGAATACTAGTAACTAATGACCATTCAAATCAAACTCATTGTGGTTGCCGGAGCAATCTGGGGCATCGACGGAGGCGTCTAACCCTTTTTCTCACACATGGTCTGCACATTTGGTTCTCACAAGTCAGTCATATTAGTTAGCAATGTGAACATTACGTGCATGATTTGGCTAATATGCACGAGAAACGTACCACGAGGAGCTCGTATAGGGCCCGGTGAGACGCCTCGTTCCAGTTCCTCTCCTCCTCCAACAACTTAGCCGTCCTCTCCTCCATCTCCCTCTCCCTCTCTGCCGCCTCCCTTTTTGCCTCCTCCAAAAGTGCCTGGGTGTTCAATATCTCTTTCTCAACCAATGCCTTCAACACACCACTCCTCGTTAGCATTGTAATCATCGACAGACGGACACACAATGTAATGGACGAAAGGTGAGAGAGTCCGTATAAATAAGCGCCATGGCGAGCTCCGCGGGCCGTGCCCGAGGCGTTATCTCAGGATCAGAGCTACTCTGGTGCTTCTTGATCTGCGAGAGAGTCTTAGGACAGTGTATCAGTCCATCACCAATGGCTATGGAGCCATGGGACCTCCCACCACCAGATATCATCACCAGCTCTGTATCGAAAGGATCCTGGCTCGGGTTAAAGTCGTCCCCTTTCCCCGCCTTCCCCTCGTCTCTGTACCTCACGAGCTTGTGGTGGGAGGAGATGTTGGTGAAGCTCTCTAGATGATCTAGGTCAGACTCCAAGAATGGCTTGGCCTTCTTGTACGGGGTAGTATGGGCCATGCCATAGAGGTCGAATAGATTTGTCATAGGCTTCTTGTTGTGGTGCGCGTGAGAGAGAGGAACAAAATATTAGTGAAGGGCTCATTGCTATGTAAATAGGTCATTTTGGAGCTAAGTAAGGTTATTATGTCATTTTCGAGGAAAATAAGCTATGTTTAGGTCATTTTGGAGGTAACCAAGATTATTATGCTATTTTGACCAAAGTATGCTAATTATGTCATTATTGAGCTATCCAAGGTAGTTATGCCATTTTTAGCTACCTAAAGCATATTTAGGCATTTTATAGAGCTATCTAAGGTTATTATGTCATTTTAGAGCTAATTATGTCACGAATGAACTAGCTAAGACTAGTTTAGGTCGTTATTGAGCTATCCAAGGTAGTTATGCCATTTTTAACTAACTAAACCATATTTAGTCATTTTATAGAGCTATCTAAGGTTATTATGTCATTTTAGAGCTAATTATGTCATAAATGAACTATCCAAGGTAGTTATGCCATTTTTTAAGTAACTAAGCGTATTAAGTCATTTTGGAAGGGAAAAACGCTAGCATGAAGAATGAAGTTGCATGAATCATGTAGCGAACCACATACCCAATGATCCCCGTACTCAAACAAGTTGGAGATTCCTTGATGGTGTGGAAAACCTTCCATTTGGTCACGCTTATCCTTGGCCCTATATGGTGTTCGACTAGCCATTAGGGAGAGCAACACACATCCACCAACGCCTCCCTACAGTCCATCTTATCCGCACACCATCTCGGTGGTACCTAAGTTAGTCAAGAGAAATTTCAGTGCTATGCCTACGAATCAAATCAAGAAAACTAACTTCAAGGCCTTAAGAATAGGTAATTACCTCCATGTACTTCTCCTTACTCAGAAACTTGTCGCGACAATTCATCTTGGCCCTCCTAATACCCTTCGATGCGTAGTAGTCTCGAAGGGCCTGCACCCGAGCATCGTGCCGTAAGTTCTGAAGTAGGCGCTTGCACACGGCTTCGACAACCATGGACGAGGCCTCCCGCTCTCCCTCTGAAACCCTGTAGAAGGTCTGTAATCAAACAAGACAACACTGATTAGTACAATCACTAGGTAGCGTTGATTTTTAATTCTGTAAAGGAGAAATTACACAAAACCGACAGAACACAATGTGGGCCACCGTCTCACATAAGACACCGGCGACCATCTCCTCCGGCGGGACCGGGGCAACCGAGTACAGCTCCCAGCTCAGTGCTAGCTGTGGAACCTGACCCTCACCGGGCAACGTGACCCATCCAGGGAAGTGATCCCGGCAAAGCACACCAAGGACCTAGTTGGGCTTGTGGACACCAGGGGGGTGTAGCCAGCCCCTGAGGTATGACAAGGCTAACGCATTAGATATTAATTTGAAGAAACATGAAGGCAAAAGGTTAAAAAGAGTAAATACACTTACGTCAACCCATTAGGCGTAATCAACCACCTCTGGTCGAGGGTCGTCGGCACGGGCGGGAACTTTGTACCGCCACGCTGGTAGACCTTCTTGCCCTTCTCAACAAGTTCATCGTCCCTGTAGCTATCATCAGAAAAGGTGTCCTTGCTACCATCAGTAGGGCCACTAGCCTCCGGAGTCTCGTGGGAAGAAGACTCCGGGACCGGATTCTTCTGGGCCGAAGACTTTGGGACCAGACTCATGTGGAGCAAAGGATAGGTGACACGAGTGTGGTAGGGCGAAGGATCGGCGAATCGAGTCTGGTGGGGCAAAGGATCGGCGAACGGAGGCTCATGTAACGGAGTCCGAGACGGGTCCACGTCAGACGGAGCAGTCCTGTGGTCGGGTGAATCAGATGGGGGTGGCAGCGAGGAAGGCGTAGCAGCCTTCCTACCTCTCCTGCTGCCACATCCACCTTTAGCAGCCTTCTTTGTCCTCCCCCGACCTCTCCCAGCCAAAGCAGAAGCGCCCACCGCTGTTGTTTGCATACTGTCTAGCAGCGCTCTCCGGAGGTGCTAGGGTGGAATAATGGAACCACCCCTCCCAGTAGCACTCGCCGGAGGCTCAGGGCGCTCTGGACCCTTGCCCACCATCCTGTCAACACCTGCAATGACAAAAGGTAAACGAAATTAGTACAACATAAAAAATTAGAATACCTGACATGAATAATATGTATATAATTTAAGTGTATCATCATCATGAACATAATAAAAAATTGAATACCTCACATTACTAATATTACTCTGAATCATCTATATATTCTCCGGGATCATTAAATGCATCATCATCATCACTATCAGTGACGTGCTCATCATCATCGTCAATAAATGCATCAACATGTGGAAGGCCTCCTTTATGTAATCGTTCAAGCATTGACAGGTCATCTGTAGCAGTAACTTCTTCTTGTTCCGACTCAGGGGTGAAGTCGGATTCACTATTGTTGTCTACTTCAATGTTCTGGGGTGGAGTAGAGCAGTTCTTGAAATATTTTTTGGAAAGACGTGTTTCCTGGAAGAATTCTCCTTCGTCATTTGTGTCTTGGTTAATGTGAGGTTCATAATCCTCTTCATTGGGGGGAGGTGGTCTAACACCTGGCGGCACTTCATAAACGACATCCCAACAACTGAGATTTGGATCACTTTAACAGGCCCATGGTAGATAGAAAACTTGGGTTGCCTGTTGAGCCGTAATATAGACATTGGGAACATCCAAATGGGTGCTTTGTTTGATATTGACTAGCCCTGCATGTTCATGAGTCCTTCTAGTGTCCCTCGGCTGGAACCAATAACATCTTAAGACTACGACATTTGGTAGGTTTTCACCATAGAATTGAAGTTCATAAATTGCTTCAATTCTTCCATAATACTCGATATCTCCTTCGCCGATAGCAGAGACACAACAATTTGTAGACTTTCGGTTGGCCATAGATAGCTCTTTGCCATAGGTACCAAAGCAATACCCGTTGATGTCATATTTGTCAAATGAACGAATCTTGTAGTCAAAGCCATTAGCTACTTGTCTCAATTCGGCATCCATAAACTCTGAATTAGCCTACAAGTTTAATACAAAAGGATTGTTGCATTAGTCGCAACTTAGCCAAATAAATGAAATGGTCTAATGGAAATTACCGTTTCTTGAACCAAGAGATGAAACCGGGATATTTGCCTCCTTGCTTTGCCAGAAGCTCATACTCTTCGACAGAATCCTTTTGGATCACCGGTCCATATGATAATATGGCGACATATCGACTACATCAAATATCCAGGAATAAAAGCAGTTCAAAGGAATTAGAAGTTGCGAAACAATGTACTGAGATCTTACTCGATGTACGGATGCACTTCTGCTAGGTTGTTGAGGAGATATAGCGAAATGGTCCGCCATTCTTCAACATCCAACGATACTAGTTTTCATCCACTGGCTGGTGGGAGAATCCCCTTGAATAGGCTAAGGTTGGATCGACCCTTTTTAGGGTCGTCAGCATTCTACCGAGGCTTTGGATTATGCAAATGACAATTTTTGGCTTCGTAGTGTGCTATCATGAAGTTTGCCGCCTCCTTAGTGATGAATGCCCAGGCAATCGATGCTTCACATCTATGTATTTTTACATTTTGCTCGAAGCGTCTTCTGCATCCTCTTAGTTGAGTAGCACCAACGATTTTGCACGAGCCCCCCAATCTTGCCTAGGTCGGTAGATGCAAAATCAAGTGTTGCATTGGATTAAAGAAGCTTGGCGGAAAGATCATCTCTAACTTGTAGATCAACTCCGGTGCAAACTATTCCATTTCTTCTAGGAGGCCAGGCGATAGTTCTTTCGCACAAAGAACACGGAAGAAATACCTTAGCTCTGCCACTACTAGCCATTCATCCTCAGGGATGAAGCCACACAACATCATGGGCATTATCCGCTCAATCCATATGTGCCAATCATGAATTTTTAGACCAAATATTTTCAATTTTCAAGACTCGGCCCTCTCTTTAGATTTGCTGCATACCCATCGGGGAACATCAACTGCATTTTCACCCACAAAATAATTTCCCTCATAGCTGGCCTTCCAAGATTGAACCATGCCTTTGGCTTTGTCCAGTTCCGCTTTCCTTTCGGTTCTTGCATGTTTTGTAACGGTCTATCACATAGCTCCTCTTGATCGACTATAGCCTTAGTATTATCCTTTGATTTCCCCTCTATGCCGAACAATGTACCAAAAATGGCTTCGGCGATATTCTTTTCAATGTGCATCACGTCGATGTTGTGTGGGCAAACGAGGTCTTTGAAGTAAGGCAGATTCCACAAGCATGTCTTGTGAGTCCAGGCGTGTTCCTTATTATAACCCTTGAAATACCCTGGACGCTCTGGATTTGGCTCGAGAGCGTTTAACTGATCTAGGGTCTGTTGGCCTGTCAACGCAGGTGGTGCAGAGTGTTTGACAACTCTACCTTTAATGAAGTTCTTCTTGTGTTTCATGAACTTATGGCGAGGATCTAGAAACAGTCTATGCAAGTCGAAGAAGTATACTTGCGCCCAGCCGTCAGCCAACGAAACTCAAGAGCTCCCTTGCATGTGGGGCACGAGAACCTTCCATGCACACACCAGCCAACGAATAGCGCATATGCGGCAAGTCATGCGTCGAGTACATGTACCAGGCACGCATTATGATGTTTTGTTTGCTAAAGGTTTCGTATGTCTTGAACCCATTATCCCAAGCTTCTTGCAATTTGTCCTTAAGCGGTTGCATGTACACATTCATATTCTTCCCCGGATAGTTGGGCCTTGGAATTATCAACGTCAGGAAAATGTTCTTTCTTTGCATAATCTGCCCAGGGGGGGGGGGATTGAGTGGAATGAAAAACACAGGCCAACAACTGTATGGGCTACCGCCTGACCAAACACACTGAACCCATCCATGCTGATGGCGACTCGAGGATGCATTGGATCTGCCTTTTTCCTTATGTAATGCATCGAAGCGCTTCCACGCTTCATCATCCGATGTGTGCATCATCATCACATTCCCATCTGCATCTAGTTTGGTTCTTTTGCCCGTTTTGTGCCATGTGATCTGTCTGGCCGTCTCTTTGACCATGAAAAGGCGTTGAAGTCTTGGTACAATTGGCATATACCGAAGAACATTAACAGGTATTTTGGTCTGCGTCTTCTCACCCATACCGTTGTCTACCACAACATTCCTGGAAGACTTGCAAATGGGACAATAGTACATGGCCTTTGGGTAGTACTCATACTGAAGCCTAAATAAGACACATCCTTTCTCACATGGATGTATCTTATCGTAGGGCATCTTAAGATCACACAGGATTTTGTCTGACTAGTACAAGTTTGCAGGTAGCACATGGCCTTTGGGTAGAAATCGTCCGAATACTGTCATCATCGCGTCGTAGCATTCTCTGCCCAAGGTGAATTGAGCCTTCAAAGCCATTATTTGTGAGATGGTATCCAGCTGACAAAGCTCAGTGTGCTCGTGGAGAGGGCGTTTTGAGGACTCCAACATTTCAGTGAAGGCCTTTGCAGATTCCTCCATCTCCTCATTCGAGTCCCGAGCATCGTCAAAGTTTTGTACCATGTCTTCCATCCCGGTAACATGCTCGTCAGTGCAACGATGAACCACCTCGGCTCTGGCACGTTGGGCAGACTCGCCATGAAATGTCCATACCGTGTAACCAGGTGTAAAACCAAACTTGTACAGGTCTTTACTCATTTCAAGCTCGTCCCTCTTATTATAGTTGTCGCACCGGACACAGGTGCACCAGCTTAATTTCTGGCCATTTGCATATGCGGCTCTATCAAACCCCTTGGTTTTTGTTAACCATTCCTCGGTCCAAACTTTCTGTCTAGTGTAACCGGTGTACATCCACGCACGATCACTCATATTGACTTCCTATTGGACACACAAGAAATGTATACATAATTAAGCAAACCATATCCATCTGTTAATGGAGTTTGTCAGTTTTATTACGTCCATGCAACCTACACGCTAATAGGTAAAGATAGGCCCCAATCCCACCCGAGTATGTGTAGATTGGGTTCGTTTTCCCATGCTCTGCTCTGGATCCGATGCAAAATTTCACAGCACCTCCCCGCTGTTCTCCTGATACACGTGTCGGCAATAAGCAGAGAGGATGTCTACCTAGAGAACAATAGGGAGGAACTGAAGAAATTCCGCATCGGATCCGGAGTAGAGCATATGGGAAAATGAAACCAATCTACACATACTCGGGCTGTCCATGGATAATGTTGGATAATTCGAAAGAATCACAATTATAAATATGCAAATGCATGCATATTTATAGATGTAACCCTTTCGAACGGGAGACGCATATTGGTTATGCATACTGATGATTGACACATATAGCTAGCAAGTTTCATCGGCACGAAGACCGGAACAGAGAAAATGAAGGGGGGAGGAGGAGATGTCATTTGTGCTCACCAACGAACGCAGGGGCGGAGCTCGTCGAATGCACGGGGAGGTCGTCAAACACCACACCCTCACAGCGACGAAACGACTGCACATTTAAATACACCCAATCAACACACATATATATGATGTTTTGCGTAACAAAATCAAAAAATATATGACCTAACTCATAATTCACAAATATATGACCCCGTCAGGGTTGGGGTCGGGGTG
>NC_057803.1:294286262-294288068 GCF_018294505.1 Triticum aestivum | reverse complement strand
CCTCCCTCCTCCTCCTCCTCTTCCCCTTCTTTCTTCCTCTTCTTCGTTGCCTTCTTCTTCTTCTTCTTCTTCTTCTTCTTATTCTTCTTATTCTTCTTTCTTCTTCTACCTCCTCCTCTTCCTCCCTACTCCTCCTCCTTCTACTCTTCTTCTTCTAAACTAAAACTAAAAATAATCTAAAATAAACTAAAAATAAAAATAAACTATAACTATAATAGAAACTAAACTAAAAGAAACTAAGAGCAACTAAACTAAAAGGGGGGAGGAGCTCACTTGTAGGGGAACGCCGGTGGAGGAGGCGCGGGGCGACCGGTGGATGGGAGGGCAGCCGCTGGAGGAGACGGTGGCCCGGTGGAGGAGGAGGCCGGACGGCCGCGGTGAGACGGGGCGGGGACGATGACGCAGAGGAGGGGGCGGGACAGCTGGACGGTCGTGGCGCGGCTGGCCGACGTGGAAGGAGCGACGGGGGCGAGGTGGAGGTCAGGGCGCCACATGGTAGGGTTGCGGGGCGGCCGGCTACGGCGGACAACGCTGGTGGCGGCGACGCGGGTGTGGATCGGGGATGGCGACGCGGGGGAGGGCGGGTGCTACCTCTTGAGCACTGCGTTGATTTTCCCCGAAGAGGAAGGGATGATGCAGCAAAGTAGCGTAAGTATTTCCCTCAGTTTTTGAGAACCAAGGTATCAATGCAGTAGGATGCTACACGCGAGTCCCTCGCACCTACACAAAACAAATAAATCCTTGCAACCAACGCAAATAGGGGTTGTCAGTCCCTATAAGGCCACTTACGAGAGTGAGATCTGATAGATATGATAAGATACTATTTTTGGTATTTTTATGATAAAGATGCAAAGTAAAATAAACGCAAAGGAAATAACTAAGTAGTAGGAGATTAATATGATAAATATAGACCCGGGGGCCATAGGTTTCACTAGTGGCTTCTCTCGAGAGCATAAGTATTCTAGGGTGGGTGAACAAATTACTGTTGAGCAATTTACAGAATTGAGCATAGTTATGAGAATATCTAGGTATGATCATGTATATTGGCATCACGTCCGAGACAAGTAGACCGACTCCTGCCTGCATCTACTACTATTACTCCACTCATCGACCGCTATCCAGCATGCATCTAGAGTATTAAGTTAAAAACAGAGTAACGCCTTAAGCAAGATGACATGTTGTAGAGGGATAGACTCATGCAATATTAAGAAAACCCCATCTTGTTATCCTCGATGGCAACAACACAATACGTGCCTTGCTGCCCCTACTGTCACTGGGAAAGGACACCGCAAGATTGAACCCAAAGCTCAGCACTTCTCCCATTGCAAGAGAGATCAATCTAGTAGGCCAAACCAAACTGATAATTCGAAGAGACTTGCAAAGACAACCAATCATACATAAAAGAATTCAGAGAAGATTCAAATATTATTCATAGATAGACTTGATCATAAACCCACAATTCATCGGTCTCAACAAACACACCTGAAAAAGAAGATTACATCGAATAGTTTTCCACAAGAGAGGGGGAGAACATTGTATTGAGATCCAAAAAGAGAGAAGAATCCATCTAGCTACTAACTATGGACCCGTAGGTCTGAGGTAAACTACTCACACTTCATCGGAGGCGTTATGGTGTTGATGTAGAAGCCCTCCATGATCGATGCCCCCTCCCGCGGAGCTCCGGAACAGGGCCCAATATGGGATCTCGTGGATATAGAAAGTTGCAGCGGTGGAATTAGGTTTTTGGCTCCATATTTGATTGTTTGGGGGTACGTAGGTATATATAGGAGGAAGGAGTACGTCGGT
>NC_057803.1:294179565-294286001 GCF_018294505.1 Triticum aestivum | reverse complement strand
GAAGGTTTCATTCCGTTTGGACTCCGTTTGATATTCCTTTTCTTCGAAACCCTAAAACAGGCAAAAAACAGCAATTCTGGGCTGGGCCTCCGGTTAATAGGTTAGTCCCAAAAATAATATAAAAGTGGATAATAAAGCCCAATAATGTCCAAAATAGTAGATAATATAGCATGGAGCAATCAAAAATTATAGATACGTTGGAGACGTATCAGCGGGGGGTGGGCCGACGTGGAACGACCGGCGGGGGCACAGTGGAGGTCAGGGCACCGCAGGGGAGGGGTGCGGGGTGGCTGGCTACGGCAGACGGGGTTGGCGGTGGCGCGGGTGAGGGTGGTGATGGGAAGGAGACAGAGTGAGAAGAGAGAGATTACGGGGGCGGGGCGGCCGTTTATGTACCCATCTCTTTGCCATCCACCAACGGTCGGCAAAGAGGTGGGGCCGGTGGGTCGTTACGGTTCAGACCTCCACTGGACCCCACCCACCTCTTTGCCATCCGCCAGCTGACGGCAAAGAAACTTTGCCATCAGCTGGCAAATGGCAAAGAACTAGGTGATGACAAAGGACCTCTTTTCCGTATGCTGACTCTTTGCCGTCCGTTTATTTTAAGGTGACGGCAAATGACCTCTTTGTCGTCAGCCAGCTGATGGCAAAGAGCTGGATGATGGCAAATCTATTGTTTCCAGTACTTATTTAGGAACGGAGGGAGTAGTCCCTCCTTTCCGGTTTACAAGGCTATACTATTAAGAGCAAGTACAATAGTGGGCTTATAGCCTGCTTACATTGGCAATTTTGTCTCATGCAAGAGCCTGGCTATATGTGTGCTCTAAGGCTCCGCACCACAGCCCACCCCAACACAAAGACTGCCACATGAGCGTTCGTAATTGCCACATTTGGGTTGCGCTTGGCTCTTTACCTCTTAGAGAAGACGAACAATGATGACTACTTCTACAGTATCGAATCAACTGCTGCATGTCCGTCCACCGCGTGCGGGAGGGATAGCTTGTTTTAGTAAGCAAAACCCTGTCCTCGTTTGTGAGCCACACCGTGGATGCGCGAGGGAGAGGGAGTGTAGTATGAAAATCAAGCTTCTCCTCATTGTACGAGTTGACGCGACACATCATAGCACTGGCCCCACATGATTGCCTCTAAACTTGCCTAAAAGACCCGCAGTGTACAACATATTTGCTGCAACCTCTAACATTTATCCCACCACAAATTAAAATATATGTTCCTGTCTTGACCAGATGAGCATGAAAACTACAATCACCAGGATGATAGGTAGGGCCAAAAGATTATTTTAATCAAAAAATGCTTCAAGACGACCTCATAGCATGGAGCCAACTCCAATGATTTTAAGCTTAGAGGCACGATACACGCTATCCTATACTATGTCACTATACTACCTCCCCTTCACATGAAACTACCACTCGAGCATCCTGGTTGCACTTGGCTCTTCGCCTCTTCGGGAAGTCGACAATGATGGTACTACTATAGTGGATTACTACTAGTATGCTTCTTGCCATTTGACATCGAATGAACTACTACATGTCCACTTCGTGCAGGAGTGCTACCTCTTGAGCTTGCATTGGTTTTTCCCTTGAAGAGGAAAGGGTGATGTTGCAAAGTAGAGTAAGTATTTCCCTCAGTTTTGAGAACCAAGATATCAATCCAGTAGGAGACAACGTGCAAGCCACTGAATACCTGCACAAACGAATACCAACTTGCACCCAACACGATAAAGGGGTTGACAATCCCTTGACGGTTATTTGCACGTTAGATCTGATAGAGATAGATAAACGACAAAGTAATGTTTTTGGTATTTTTGGGTTTATGGAATGGAAACTATAAGATTGCAAAGAAAGTAAATAGGAAACTGGAAGTGTAGATTAGAAACTTATATGATGGAAAATAGAAGATTATATGATGGAAAATAGACCCGGAGGCCATAGGTTTCACTAGAGGCTTGTCTCGAGAATAGAATTATTATGGTGGGTGAACAAATTACTGCCGAGCAATTGATAGAAAAGCGTAAAGTTATGACGATATCTAAGGCAATGATCATGAACATAGGCATCATGTCCATGTCATGTGGACTGAAACGATTCTGCATCTACCACTATTACTCCACACATCAACCGCTATCTAGCATGCATCTAGAGTATTAAGTTCATAAGAACAGAGTAACACTTTAAGCAAGATGACATGATGTAGAGGAATTAACTCAAGCAATATGATGAAAACCCCATATTTTTTATTCTCGATGGCAACAATACAGTGCATGCCTTGCTGCCCCTATTGTCACTGGGAAAGGACACCGCAAGATTGAACCCAAAGCTAAGCACTTCTCCCATTCCAAGAAAAACCAATCTAGTTGGCAAAACCAAATCGATAGTTTGAAGAGACTTGCAAAGATATCAAATCATGCATATAAGAATTCAGAGAAGATTCAAATAATATTCATTGATAAGCTGATCATAAATCCATAGTTCATCGGATCTCGGCAAACACACCACAAAAGAGTATTACATCGAATAGATCTCCAAGATCATCGAGGAGAACCTTGTATTGAGAATCAAATAGAGAGAAGAAGACATCTAGCTACTAGCTATGGACCCATAGGTGTGTGGTAAACTACTCATGCTTCATCGGAGAGGCAATAGTGTTGATGTAGAAGCCCTCCGTGATCGAATCCCCATCTGTCAAGACGCCGGAAAAGGCCCCTAGATGGTATCTCACGGGTACAGAAGGTTTCGGCGGTGGAAAAGTGG
The DNA here is from genome assembly GCF_018294505.1 of Triticum aestivum. Classification (NCBI taxonomy): domain Eukaryota; kingdom Viridiplantae; phylum Streptophyta; class Magnoliopsida; order Poales; family Poaceae; genus Triticum; species Triticum aestivum. The sequence goes on along the minus strand of NC_057803.1, from coordinate 294,283,233 downwards.
TTTTGTGGCTCCCCTAGAAGTTTTTGAGGTATATGAGTACACATAGGAGGAAGATCTAGGACAGGAGGCCACCGAGGGGCTCTTGATAACCCAAAAGTATAGGGGATCGCAACAGTTTTTGAGGGTAAAGTATTTAACCCAAATTTATAGATTCGACACAAGGGGATCCAAAGAATATTTGAAGGTATTAGCAGCTGAGTTGTCAATTGCACCACACTTGGATATTAATTATCAACAACATGTAATCAATAGCACGGTAATATGGTAGTTTTTTATAGTAGTGACAAGAAGAATAGTAATAGTAATAGTGATAGCAGTAATTTCGTAACAAGTGTAACAGTGATGATAGCAATAGTAACTTAGCAGAAACAATATAAGATAAATTCGTAGGCATTGCATCGGTGACTTGTTGGATGATATTCATCATGTGACAGTCATAACCTAGGTCGATATGGCACTAGCTCTAGTTCATCGATATAATGTAGGCATGTATTCCATAAATAATCATATATGCTTTATTAAAAGAACTTGTATGACATCTTTTGTCCTACCCTCCAGTGGCAACGGGGTCCATATTGGAAACTAAGGGATATTAAGGCCTCCTTTTAATAGAGAACCGGAACAAAGCATTAACACATAGTGAATACATGAACTCCTCAAACTACAGTCATCACCGAGAATGGGCCCGGTTGTTGTCACTCCGGGGTTGTCGGATCATAACCGTAGTAGGTGACTATAACTTGCAAGATCAGATCTAAGACATGGATATAATGATGAATTAATAAATGGTTCAGAACTGATTTCATGATACCCGGGCCCAAAGTGACAAGCATTAAGCATGGCAAAGTCATAGGAACATCAATCTAAGAACATAGTGGATAGTAGGGATCGGGCCCTAACAAAACTAACTCGATAACATGATGAATCTCATCCAACTCCTCACCGACCAGCAAGCCTACGAAGGAATTACTCACTCCCGGTGAGGAGCATCATGGAATTGGCGATGGAGATTGGTTGGTGATGACGAAGAATGAAGATCCCCCTCTCCGGAGCCCCAAACGGACTCCAGATCTGCCCTCTCGAGTAATATCAGGGCTTGGCAGTGGCTCCGTCTCGTGGATCATGATAATTCTTTCTCCCTGATTTTTTTCTGGAAATATGTGAATTTATAGTATCAGGGGGGTCGTCAGCGGGGCCACCAGGTGGGTACAACCCACCTGGGTGCGCCAGGAGAGGGAGTGCACCCTGGTGGGTTGTGCCCACCCAGGGGCCCCTCTCTGGTGGGTCTTGGCTCCAAAAATTCTTATTATTGATATATAAAATCCTCGCAAAGTTTCGTTCCATTCCGAGAACTTTCATTTATGCACAAAAACAACACCATGGTAGTTCTGCTGAAAACATCGTCAGTCCGGGGTTAGTTTCACCCAAATCATGCAAATTAGAGTCCAAAACAAGAGGAAAAGCATGAGAAAAAGTAGATGCGTTGGAGATGTATGAACTCCCCCAAGCTTAAACCTTTGCTTGTCCTCAAGAAATTCAGTTAATAAACTGGAAGTGAGAAAGAAAAACTTTTACGAACTCTTTTGCTCTTGTTTGCATAAATAAGTTGAAACAGCACCCAGGTTTTCAGCCAACATTATAACTAACCATGTCGACAATAACTCTTAAAGATTACAATGACTCATATCAATGACATAATCAGCTAGCAAGCAATAATAAGATATCTCAAACGGCAACACGTCGTCAAAATAACCATTATATAATATGACAATAATGGTATCTCGCTAGCCCTTTCTGAGACCGCAAAACATAAATGCAGAGCACCTCCAAATTTCAAGCAACGACTAAACATTGTAATTCATTGTAGAAAAGATCCAGTCATGATGCACCCAACATTAGCTACACACAATGCATAAATCATGACCGCTGTGCTCTACTCAGCTTCTGGCACTTGTTTTTTAGAAGATGATGACACAACATAAAAGTAAATAGAAAGTCCCTTCGCAGAGGGAAGCAGTGATTTGTAGAGGTGCCAGAGCCCAGTTTTTAAGAAAGAGATAAATTATATTTTTAGACATGCACCCTTCTTATTCACTTCACGACAATCAGTTATCAACATCTTCCATGCTAAGCATGCGAGTGGCGGTTCCCAAGCGGTAAAAGTAAAGTTTTGAATCCATTGGGAGTTTTTATTTGATTATTTAAGAGATGAACTAGTTTTGTATTTTGAAGTTTGGGACTGGGCATCCCTATTACCGCCCATTTCCTCGTGCGATGGCGAGTGAATAAACACTCGACCTGAGGATAACCCTCTTAGCATGGAAGATATAGGCCACCTCTTGTCATTCCATGAATGATCCAGGCACACAAAACGAATAATTTTTTTAGAATTTTTTAGAGGTGGCACATGAAAATTTACTTAGGACAGCAGGGTAATACCGCATATAGGTAGGTATGGTGGACTCATCTGGAATAACTTTGGGTTCAAGGTTTTTGATGTACAAGCTTAATTCCCACTTAGTATAGGCTAAGGCTAGCAATTAAGATTGGGAAGTAGCCAGCTAGAGAGCAACAACAATCATAACCATGCATTATGCGTAAGTAACATTGGACACTAGCATGAGTAGGATATGGACACCATGAACATAAACATTATAGAGGCTATGTTGGTTTTGATTCAACGACATGCATGAACATGTACCAAGTCAAGCCACTTGAACATTTAGAGGAGGATACCATATCATCATACTACATCACAATCATTTTAACGCTATGTTGATATCCAAGCTAAATCATTATTAACTCCCAGCTACTTATGCATGGCATGATAAACTATAATCTCTAATTTTCATTGAAAACATGTTTAATCATAACGGGCTGAATCATGGGCACTAGGTTAAACATATTTACACAGACAAGACAAGTCAAGTTCATTCCAGTTTTTCTTTACCACGACCAGTTCATCGAATGTCGTCATTATTGCCTTTCACTTGCATGACCGAATGATATGAAAATAATAATAGCGCAAGAGTGTCATGGACTAAGCTGGAATCTGCAAAACATTTTATTCAACATGAGAAGACAAGGTAAAATGGGCTCGTTATTAGTTCAACAGTTATTCATATGAGATCGACTCAACATTTTCATCGTGGTCTTCTCCTTGGAACAACTCGAATAAAAGAAAAGAAATTTAGAGAAACACACTGAAATATTTTTGGAGTTTTTGGTTTTCTTAAGCAAGCATATAAGGGGGAAAACGAGAAAAACTATTTACGCGGGAAAGCTCCCAAAAAGTAAAAGAAGAACAAGGAAATATTTTTGGATTTTCTTTAGTACTACTACTAAGCATGCATAGAAAGTAAATTAACTACAACTAATTTTTTTGGTTTTTCTATAGTTTTTCAAACACACAAGATGAAAGCAAAAAAACTAATTCTAAGCATGGATGATACAATGAAAAAGTGTGAGCACCAACAAATGAAATAAGTAGAAATGAATGTAAAGTCGGTGGAAACACGTACTCCCCCAAGCTTAGGCTTTTGGCCTAAGTTGGTAATCGATCAGTAGCCTGGAGGGTAGTAGGGATCCTGAGGAGCGGGCATCCATTCATTCCACTGCGGAGGTGCTTGTGCAGCCTCAGCAGCAGCCTGAGCGTTCCAGTAGGCGAGGATGTCTGCAGGCATAATCCGGTATCCGCCGCTGGCAACAGAATCAAACAAAGCCGGTGCAGGCAAAGGGATAACATCATGAGTGTCAATGCAATAAACCAAGTTATAAGGAATGGTAATATCAGAATGATCATGTGCAAGAAAGTGATGGCGATCCATGGCTGCACGGTCTAGGTAAACTGTGGTAAGAGGGACATCATGGGGGCGTATCGCCACCTCGAAATGAGCCGCCAAACGAGAAGCAAAAATCCCACCATGTTTTTTCCCTTGAGATTTATTAAGATGGAGGCGATGAGCCACAATAGCTCCCAAGCTATAAGTGTTGTCGCCCTCTATTGCACGACGTAAAACAGCAATGTCTGGTGAACTAAGTGCGCCCACCTTCTCCCTAGCAAACAAGCATTTGGTAATAAAAAGTGCAAAGTAACGAACATGAGGAAAATGTAAGCCACCGGCAGTGATGGCTAACACTCTCCTCTCATCACCCACTGTCAAAGTGCGACAGAAATCCTCAAACTCAGCCGGCCTAGGGTCAGCCAAGCTCCCATCAGACGGGATCATGCATATGTCACAAAATTCAGTAAGTGATATTTGGTGGTTTTCAGCATATAAGTCAAAGCTAACTTCAGGAGGATTATTTCTAGGCAAGAATGTAAAGGTTTGAAAAAAACACATTTGTGAGGATTTGGTGCCGGTCACACTCATCTGCGATGAAGTCGGCGAGACCGGCATTGGTAATGAATTGCATGAACTCCTCATGAATTCTAGCTTCTTGTAGGAACGGGATGTGCGGCCATTCGCATAGTCGTACCTCCGCCAACCTCCGAGGGTGGAAATCATTGTCAGAAAAATCCCCAATAACACCCTTGGAGTTCTTCTTGGAGCCAAATTTCCTGAAGATATTCATGTCCGCGTACAATTTTCTAAAAATAAAATTTTTGGAGTGACAAAAATTTGTCAACAAAACTTTGTAAGATCGATAGCAACTACTCATAGGGATACATAGAGGCCATAGCAAGCATTCAAACAACTTAGAACACTAAGAATTCAACATGCAAGCACATCTACAGCAGAACCAAGAGTAGCTAATTATTCAAAGTATAAACCACTAAAACAAAAACTAATTGGACAAATGATGGACTCACATACCAAGCAACAATCCCCCGAAACAGATTCGGAAACAGAGCTTCGAGCAAAGAGATCGAAATCCGCGGGTTTGACCTCAAGAACACGGGAGTGAGAGCAATAATGATTTTTTTCTAGAGGTCAGTGATGATGTGGTATGAAGAGGTAAGTGAGGGGGCCCAGGTGGGGACCACAACCCACCAGGGCACGCCTGGGGTGCTAGCGCACCTAGGTGGGTTGTGCCCACCTGGTGCACCTCCCTCTGGTATTATTTCCAAGAAAAATTCTCAAATATTCAGAAAAAAATCATATTAAATTTTGAGGGCATTTTGAGAACTTTTATTTTTGGGTCATTTTTTATTGCACGGGAAATTCAGAAAACAGACAAAACATGGTATTTTATTTTATTTAACTAATAAAAACAGAGAATAAAAAGTAGGGATAGAAAGTAGTGCTTACTAAATTCATCAACTTCATACCGTTCAAACATGATTCATTAATAAGGTTGATCAGGTCTTATTAACAACCACTTTCGATTAGCATGAAACCGCAGAACTTCTGTAAATCACTAAGTTACCTCAATGGGGATATGCATTTCCCCAACAATAAGCATTTCATATTTCTTCTTGATAGTAGGTAGAGGTATTTGAAAACTTCCAATAGTGATTGTTAGAGATTTTTCAATAACATTAATACCATTCACTTGGAATTGTTTCTTACGAAAGTGCACTGTATGCTCATTACCATTAATATGAAAAGTGACCTTGCTTTTATTGCAATCAATAACAGCGCCTGCAGTATTCAAGAAGGGTCTACCAAGGATAATACACATGTTGTCATCCTCGGGCATCTCAAGTATAACAAAGTCAGTCAAAATAGTAACATTAGCAAGAACAACGGGCACATCCTAACAGATACCGATAGGTATGGCAGTTGACTTGTCAACCATTTGCAAAGATATTTCAGTAGGTGTGAGTTTATTCAAATCAAGTCTTTTATATAAAGAGAAAGACATAACACTAACACCAGCTCATAAATCACACAAAGCAGTTTTCACATAATTCTTTTTTATAGAGCAAGGTATAGTTGGTATTCCCGGATCTCCAAGTTTTTTAGGTACTCCATCTTTGAAAGTATAATTAGCAAGCATAGTGGATATTTCAGCCTCCGGTATTTTTCTCTTATTTGTGATGATGTCTTTCATATACTTTGCATAAGGAGGCATTTTAAGGATATCAGTCAAGTGAGTACGCAAAAAGACTGGCCTCAACATTTCAGCAAAGCGCTCAAATTCTTCTTCATCATTCTTTTTAGTTGACTTGGATGGAAAAGGCATAGGTTTTTGAATCCACGGTTCTCTTTCTTTATCGTGTTTTCTAGAAACAAAGTCTCTTTTATCATATCTTTTATTTTTAGGTTGTGGGTTATCAAGATCAATAGGTGGTTCTATCTCAACATCATTGTGTGGTTCTTTTTCATTATTTGGTTGAGAGTCTTCATGAACCTCATCATTGTATTTTTCATTATCACTACATGAGTGTTCATTACCAGATTGAGTTTCAGCATCAGAGATAGAAGTTTCATTATCATTATCAAGAGGTTTTTCTATTTCGGGTTCACTAGAAGTATGCAAAGTCCTATCATTTTTGTTTTTCTTTTTCTTTCTAGAAGGACAATGTGCACTAGTGTTGTTTCTTTGTGAATCTTGTTCAATTCTTTTTGGGTGTCCCTTAGGATAAAGTGTTTCCTGAGTCATTTTACCTCCTCTAGTTACAACTCTAACAACGAAGTCATGCATATTATGATTCATTTCATCAAGTAATTCTATTTGTGATTTAGCAACTTGTTCTAACTGAGTTTGTACCATCGAAGCATCTTTTCCAACACCTTTAACATCATTTGATATTCCGAATAACAATTCACTCAAGCGAGCAATCATATCATAATTATATTTCAACTGTTTCATAACATTTGCATTGAAGTGATCTTTTTTTCTAGTGTAGTTTTCAAAGTCATAAAGACATTGACTAGAATGCATATTATGAGGATTATCATTTTCATTAAACTTCATAACAGAATTTACCTCTACCACCTTAGGCATTGGTGGTGTATTAAGCCCATGTATTTCTACAATAGGAGGTAAATTTTTAACATCCTCAACTTTAATACCTTTTTCTTTCATAGATTTCTTTGCCTCTTGCATATCTTCAGGACTGATATATAATATACCCCTCTTCTTCAGAGTGGGTTTAGCCGGTGGTTCAGGAATAGTCCAATCATCATAATTTTTAAATATGTTGTTCAATAATTCTTCAGCTTGAGCAATAATTTGTTCCCTGAAAACACAACCAACACAAGTATCTAGGAAGTCCCTAGAAGCATTGATTAGTCCATTATAGAAGATATCAAGTATTTTATTTTTCTTAAGAGGATGATCAGGCAAAGCATTAAGTAACTGGAAAAGCCTCCCCAAGCTTGTGGGAGACTCTCTTCTTTAGTTTACACAAAGTTAAATATTTCCTGTAAGGCAGCTTGTTTCATATGAGCAGGAAAATATTTTTCAGAGAAGTAATAAATCATATCCTGGGGACTACGCACACAACCAGGAGCAAGAGTAGTGTACCAAGCTTTAGCATCTCCCTTTAATGAGAAAGGAAATAGTTTGATAGTAAAGTAGTAGCGAGTTTTCTCATCATGGGTAAAAAGGGTGGCTATATCATTCAACTTAGTAAGATGTGGAATACCCGTAACAATCCATGTCCTTACGCAAAGATGGCTCCCCCAACCTCCCACCACCGTAACCCTAGCCGCCACCCTCACCTCCGGCAATCTCCACATCTAGCCGGGGAAAGCCATTTCCCATCCACTCAATCTCTCTGGCATCTTGGTTTACACCTTTGGGTGACCAACTTGATGGCGGTCCACGCGGTCATCACCTTGGGTTTGGATTTTTCTTCGGGCATCGTCATGTCCAAGGAGATTTGGCGCACCATGATCGTACGGTGCAACCTTCTAACGATTGGGCCACTTCACCATGGTGGTATCATTTGCACGACACAACTTTCGGCTGACCATGGATAATGTTGCGCTTGCGCTTGAGGCGGCAATTGGAGGATATTGTTCATCTTTGAAGGTATCATGTCTACGTGACAGTGTCTGCTCTTTCTAATGTTTCATGCAAAGTAGTGGGTTTTTTCATATTGAATCAACGGAACTATGTTTGCCCTCAGTTTAAATGCTTTTTTCACCTATGGGGTTTTGGGGGTCCGGATTGGGTTAAAGAGTTTGCATCTTGGCAAAGAGAATGTAATGAAGAATGGACCCTAGTTAGTCCATCTAAGCGTAGAGCTCGTTTGGGAATGGCTGCTATGATGCATGCGCCTGCAAAATCCTCTTTGCGTTCTAAGGATACCTCTCATCCTCGCAAGAGTTTGCGTTTTGCCACATTCCTCAACTATGATGCATGTCGTGGTTATCATTACAATGCTACACCTGAGGATATTGCAATAGTTCAGCAAGATCCAGGCTATACTCTTGACCCACAGGAGTTATTAGATGCAAATTCTGTTGTTAATCAGATTGTTGTTAGCTCGCCGCCAGTGGCCTTGGCGCCGGAGGCATCGCCCGCAATACAGTTTGGATCCGTTTCACCGGATACCCCTGCTACCTCTTGAGCACTACGTTGGTTTTCCCTTGAAGAGGAAAGGGTGATGCAGCAAAGTAGTGTAAGTATTTCCCTTAGTTTTTGAGAACCAAGGTATCAATCCAGTAGGAGGCCACGTACGAGTCCCTCGCACCAACACAAACAAATAAAATCCTCGCGACCAACGCAATAAAGGGGTTGTCAATCCCTTCATGGTCACTTACGAAAGTGAGATCTGATAGATATGATAAGATAATATTTTTGGTATTTTTATGATAAAGATGCAAAGTAAAGAAAGCAAAATAAACGGAAAAGGAAATAGCTTGTTGACGGAAGATTAATATGATGGAAAATAGAACCGGGGGCCATAGGTTTCACTAGTAGCTTCTCTCGAGAGCATAAGTATTACAGTGGGTAAACAAATTACTGTTGAGCAATTGAAAGAATTGATCATAGTTATGAGAATATCTAATTATGATCATGTATATAGGCATCACGTTCGAGAGAAGTAGGCCGACTCCTGCCTGCATCTACTACTATTACTCCACACATTGACCGCTATCCAGCATGCATCTAGATTATTAAGTTCAAATGAACAGAGTAACGCTTTAAGCAAGGTGACATGATGTAGAGGGATAAACTCATGCAATACGATATAAACCCCATCTTGTTATCCTCGATGGCAACAATACAATACGTGCCTTGCTGCCCCTACTGTCACTGGGAAAGGACACCGCAAGATTGAATCCAAAGCTAAGCACTTCTCCCATTGCAAGAAAGGTCAATCTAGTAGGCTAAACGAAACTGATAATTCGAAGAGACTTGCAAAGATAACCAATCATACATTTAAGAATTCAGAGAAGATTCAAATATTTTTCATAGATAAACTTGATCGAAAAACCCACAATTCATCGATCTCCACAAACACACCGCAAAAGAAGATTACATCGAATAGATCTCCACAATAGAGGGGGGGGGACTTTGTATTGAGATCCAAAAAGAGAGAAGAATCCATCTAGCTAATAACTATGGTCCCGAAGGTCTGAAGTAAACTACTCACACTTCATCAGAGAGGCTATGGTGTTGATGTAGAAGCCCTCCGTGATCGATGCCCCCTCCGGTGGAGCTCCGCAAAAGGCCCCAAGATGGGATCTCACGGGTACAGAAAGTTACGGCGGTGGAATTAGGGTTTTGGCTCCATATCTGGTAGTTTGGGCGTACGTAGGTATACATAGGAGGAAGAAGTACGTCGGTGGAGCAACATGGGCCCGACGAGGGTGGAGGGCGCGCCTGGGGGGGGGGGGTAGGCACGCCCCCCTACCTCGTGCCCTCCTGGTTGCTTTCTTGACGTAGGGTCCAAGTCCTCTGGATCATGTTCGTTCCGAAAATCACGTTCTCGAAGGTTTCATTCCCTTTGGACTCCGTTTGATATTCTTTTTCTGCGAAACTCTGAAATAGGCAAAAAACAACAATTCTGGATGGGCCTCCGGTTAATAGGTTAGTCCCAAAAATAATATAAAAGTGTATAATAAAGCCCAAAAATGTCCAAAACAGGATATAACATAGCATGGAACAATCAAAAATTATAGATATGTTGGAGACTTATCAACCCGCTTTCCACGGGATACACCCAATCATGATCGGGCCGGTGTGATCTTCTCCCTGGATATTTCTCCTATTACTGTTTGTTTGGAAGGGTCGTCTCACAATCCGTTAATTCTATCGGATGATGATTCTACTGAGTCTGAGGATGATGGGCTGTTTACGCTGCCTATTAGTTTGATTGGGCTAGGGCTTACAATGGTTGCACTGTCATCACCTGCCAGGTCACCTGTGGAGGTGGTTCATGATTTGCAGCGCCTGGATGAACTTGTAGAAGAACTTGCTGCACAAGTTTGGGACTGCTCACGTTGATTGGGTATGGGTCATAGTCTGGATACGTGCATGAACGAGACACGTTGTCGCATGTGTTTTCGGCTCGCTCATGTTAAAAAGGGTGTACATAGTCTCCACCGCAATTAAAACTTTGGGTTCCCAAGGGTCGAACCTCTACTACCGACCTTGAGCCTCGCGCCATCAAGCAAACCCCTCCCGATGCTTCATGCTTCCAAATAGTGCAAAGATCCTCTGCCACACCAAAGGATTCCCCTCCTCTGCAGACAGCCGGCTCCTCATCGCCATCGCCACCTCCACCTCACCTCCACACCCAGCCATGGCTAACTATGAGCTTGATCTAAGGCACTTTCTCCCGGCTGGCCATGACATCATCGATGCTGGTCTGCATCGTGTGCCTCGCACCTACTACACCCCAGCCAGAACTCTGCCACGACGCCATGAATCCTACATGGTTAGGATCGTTGAGCCAATCCCGCTGCCAGAGGATGTACCTCATCTTCGATAGCAAGTTTGTGACTTCATCCTCGACGAGCTACAACTTCCGGTACTGTCCTCTAAAACCTGGTTTCAAGGTGTTGGTCTGTACCAGATGCAAGATCCAGTAGTGCGTAGCGCTCTAGTTAATCATCCGTCATTGTTGCTTGGTCTCAATCAGCATGGCAAGGAGATTTTTCGGTGGTTCATTAATCATGATGATGGAGTTGGTCATTGAGCTTTACAAGGTCACCGCACTGGGTGGCTCATGTTCATTGGAGTTCCTCTTGACTATCGCAATACAGAGAATTTGGCTGAGATTGTTTGCACTTTCGGGAAGTTTCATTACTAGAATGAAGAGGATGATCGTTTAGTTTGCTTTGTGGTTTATGCTTCCCTCTCTGACAATGTTTTAGTCCCGAGGGATGTAGTTTTTCGACACTTTGCCACTGTGGGAGGCGCTATTCTGTCTTGGACAGCTTCATGCAGCATTCTGACGGCGGCTTTTGCATAACAGTTGCCCCAAGATGAGGACATATTGCCATTCGATGGTAACCCTCACCCAATGCCAGGTGAATTGCAACCTGTAGAACAGTTTTGGGTTCTCCCACCTTATCTAGCACTTAGATAGAATGATGTTCCTCAGCCAATCTAGCCGGATGAACCGCAGCAGCCACCACAGGATCAAGGAGAGGGCTGGGGTCACCCTGGGCATCATCAACATGAGGAGCAAGACCAAGTTCAGCAGCAGATGCCACAAGATCAGAACTCCATGGTTTTAAACCCCTCTTTGGGCTCCAATGACTCCTCTCAGTAAAACCCTACAATTGATGGGCCTCTTTTGGGACCAGTGGATGCTCCTATCTTTGGGCCGCCTGAGGGAGTCCTGGACAAAGGGGTCCGTGGGGGTCCGGCCTGTTATCCATGGGCTGGACTGATGGGCTGTGAAGACATGAAGGCTGAAGACTGTACCTGTTTCCGGATTGGACTCTCCTTGGCGTGGAAGGCAAGCTTGGCGACCGATTATGAAGATTCCTTCTCATGTAATCAACTCTATGTAAAGCCTAGATCCTCTCTGTGTCCATATAAACTGGAGGGGTTAGTCCGAAAAGGATATACTCATTAACATAGTCATATAGGTTAGATTTCTAGGGTTTAGCCATTACGATCTCGTGGTAGATCAACTCTTGTAACAGTCATATTCATCGAGATCAATCAAGCAGGACATAGAGTATTACCTCCATAGAGAGGGCCCGAACCTGGGTAAACATCGTGTCCCCCGTCTCCTGTTACTATCGATCCTAGACGCACAATTCGGGACCCCCTACCCGAGATCCGCCAGTTTTGACACCGACATTGGTGCTTTCATTGAGAGTTCCACTATGCCATCAACAAAAGATTCGATGGACCCTCCGATCGTCTGTAGTGACATTGTCCCAGGAGAGACCTTGCTCCCCGGACAGATTCGTATCCGACGGCTTCGTACTGCGGGCCAACTCGATTGGCCATCTAGGGCAGATTGATAGCTATGCCCCTGGCCATCAGGTCAGATTTGGAAGCTTGAACTATGTCACGGATATCCGTGGAGACTTGACATTCGATGGATTTGAGATCGCGACGGTTGCTCCCCCTCGCTCCAATGAGCATGAACTAAATCGGTCATCGGACCAGGTTCTGGAGATGGTTCCGGTAACTGCTACGACCTTAGATCCGAAGTAGTTTGCACCATCTGAAGACACAGACTCCGTAGCATTGGAGCCACACACAAACTCAACACAACATCAGCGTCAACGGAATTTCGGACTCGTTTCCGGCTATAAGTTCCGAACCTTGTGCACCCTCGGACACCGAGTTGGATCGGTTATCAATCATCGAGTTCAGCGCCGCAGATGTCTTCCAACACTCGCCCTTTGCTGATGTGCTGATTTCTTGAAAAACCTGTCCCCGATGGGGGACTCAAGGCTGAGCTATGTCCGGTTCGAGCTAGAGGCTGATAATGGAGAATTTCGCTTCCCACCCGCCACCCACTACATAGCCACTGTCGAGGAATTAACCAACATGCCCGCTCCTGGCTCCGCGGACATTGACGGTGTAGATGACGATGCCAATAAGGAGCAAGGCCAAGACCCGCCAGTCATCAGGCGCGAGATGGCCACCCCTTCACATGCCGTGTGCATGATCGATACACTTAAAAAGCCTCGCGGCAAAGACAAGGGAGATCCAGTTAAGCCTCCTAAGTCACAGTCTAAGTTCCGGCGCCCCAAATGCCGCCCCAACTCACGCCGAAGCAACAATGGCACTGGAGAAAATAGTACTCCAGACGGCGCCGAAAGCAATGAAGACCCTGTGGGAGCAACATCCGAGCAGGAGGAATAGGAAAACGGGCAAGCCAGCCCCGATGAACAGGCCCTGCCCAGCGACGGTTCGGAGGACAACAACTACCTTCCGCTCTCTGAAGATGAGATAAGCCTCGGCGATGAAGGCTTCATCGTACCCGAAGAGCCCCTCGAACAGGAGCGCTTCAAGCGCAGGCTGATAGCTACGACAAGGAGCCTAAAAAAGAAGCGGCAGCAGATTTAAGCTGACCAAGACTTACCAAATGATAGATGGACCGAAGTCCTGGTCGCCGAACAATACGACCTGAGTAGCCTAGCCAAAGGCTGCCCAAAGCACAGATCGCTATACCAGTTCAACGAAGGGGCGTTGGATCCCATACCATCGTCACACAATGCGGCAGGTCACCGACAACCCTTTCCGGATAAAGAGGCAACTCAGGCCGAACGCTAGACCGCCCACCTCACCGTAAAGGCAAGAACAATGCAGGTCGTGATTACCCAGACGACCTGCAGAGAAACTTGGATAATAGAGAAGGACCCGCAAGACTGATCTACGGATTGCCAAAGCATGCTTCGACACGCGACGACGGCTACCTATTCGGACGCGTCAAACCTCGCCACGTTCGAGCCGAAAACCACAAAGGGACTCCTTCGGAGTTATGTCGCAGGGTGGCCCAGCATAGAGGCGTTGCACACCCGCTTTGCTTCACTGATGAAGTAATGGATCATGAATTCCCCGATGGATTCAAACCCGTCAATATTGAATCATACGACGGGGCAACCGATCCCGCGGTATGGATAGAAGATTTCATCCTCCACATCCATATGGCCCGTGGGGACAACCTCCACGCCATTAAATACCTCCCACTAAAACTAAAAGGGCCAACTCGGTACTAGTTAAACAGCCTGCCTGAAAATTCCATAGGCAGCTGGGAGGACATGGAAGAGGCCTTCCTCGATAACTTCCGAGGAACATATGTCTGGCCACCGGATGCCAATGACCTAAGTCAAATTTCCCAACAGCCCGGAGAATCATCCAGGGAGCTCTGGAATCGGTTCTTAGTCAAAAAGAACAAAATCGTCAACTGTACGTACGCGGAAGCCCTTGCGGCTTTCAGACACGGCGTCCGGGACGAATGGCTTGCACGCCACCTCGGCCAAGAAGGACAAAAATCCATGACAGCCTCACTGCTCTGATGACCCGCTTTTGCGCGGGAGAAGACAGCTGGCTCGCTCGCAGAAGCAATAGCGCCAGCGACCAGGCCACCTCCGAAATCCGAGACGGCAACGGCAAGCCACGAGGAAGCAAAAACAATAGTCGCAATGACAATGAAAGATCAGGTGACATGGCGGTCAACGCCGGATTCAGCAACCCCATGCCCGGTCAGCGGAAGAATCCATTCAAGGCAAATCGAGACGAACCATCCAAGCTGGACAGGATATTGGGCCGACCATGCCAGATTCATGGCCACCCCGGTAAACCAGCTAATCATACCAACAGAAACAGCTGGGTCTTTAAATAGGCCAGAAAGCTCAACACCGAACAATGGGGGAGGAGGCCGCCAAGAGACAGGGATGACGGAAAGGTTCACCAATGAAACACCGGGGTTCAGAAGCAATCTCAACCAGAGGATCATCTACTCCTAAAACAGAAATAGCAACCCGGCTTCCGCTGCCCACTCCACACACCTACAAAATTTGTACCGTGCATACATCATTACGCACTCAAGATACCATGGGCATTGGCGGAAGCACAATACGGACAAGCCTGGAAGCACTCCAGTAACTTTCTTTTATTACTTATTTTTTATTATTTTTCCTTCGCTATCCTTTAAAAACAGGTGACGAGCAGGATAAACATCTGAAACTGGCTCTATCGGAGTCCGGATCCGTATGCTCACCCAAGGGGCTATTTCCATCAAGGATTACCCCCACCGAGGACCAGTGGCGCAGACGTGCGACAGGAGGTCCAGAATAACTTTTTGTAGACTGCACTCCCTATTTCTTGAGCCTGTATTATGCCTGTTCCTCCGCCTCCAACCCCGAGCATGTCAAATAGCCGGGCAGATGGCTTATATATATATCATAAGTAATCATTGGCATGTCGCTCAGTTACCAGTAAACAATATCCGAACTAATAATCCATATTGTTTTCCTGACAAATATGGCTCCTACGGTTATTTCACAGAAATACCTTGGCATAACCTGCCAGGGGCTCGGTGTGGGAACAAATGAGTTGCCAGTAAAAGTCCGAACATCTCTATAGCATACTTCAGCGTCACAAGTTTGGCCTTATATGCATCAGCTCCGAATCATTGTCTTGGGTCAATAGTTGGGTTGCCCGGCTCCTATGCTTGCTACCCTACATTCCGCTCTATCGGCTAGGGTAGTAAAGGGAGAACTACTGTGATTGTGCCCTGGTCTAAACTGGACGAGCACCTCAGTAGAGAAAGCCGCAAACTGACTGTCATGATGCGGCGTGAGCTGGTCAACCACTTGACGACTTATTGGAATCTTTAGCGATTCTCCATGTCACACGAGGGATCTTTTTCAGATCAAATATGTAAGGCACCATACGCTGCATACATACCAGGGGCTATGTCCTAGCCCCACCATAAAACTCCTATGGCTAAGTGAAAGTGTTAACGCCTTATAGTCTGATTCCCTGGTTCGCCGCATTATCACCTCCTTCATGGACCAAGATGTTGGATAAAGAGTGATTAAATGCTTTTCTGAACACCCCCGTACTTCCTACAAGGGGGATGAAGCTGACGACTGGAAAACTTCCAGATTATATCAAAACAGTCGCACAGGAGGAATTCAAGCTTTCAAGCAAAACATAAATAGATTAATTATAAAATTATCTTTTACAATTTTCATACACCTCACTCGAACATTGTTTCTTTTGAGCACTGACCCTCTATAAAGCGGGCGGCCTCTAGGACGTCTTCAAAATAATGCTCCGGTTCCGGACGGTCCTTGCCTTTGGGTGGACCCTTCGTCGCAACATCGATGGCCTTCATCTTCCCCCAGAATGTTTTGACTCGGGCAAAAGCCATCCATGCACCCTCAATGCACGTTGACCGCTTCACAGCGTCGATACGCGACACCACGTCAACAAGCCTTTCCACCAAACCAAAATAGCTATTCGGAACAGGCTCGGTTGGCCACAACCGGATTACGATATACTTGATGGCAGCGCTGGATATCTTATGAAGTTCGGCCCATTGGGACATCTATTCATTGAGCAACAGAGGGCGCTTTGATGCGCCAAACTGCGACCAAAAAAGCTTCTCCATTGCATATCCATCTCGCGCTTGGTAATACTGTGCCGCATCGGCAGATCTCTTCGGCTCGTCCGGAGAACTCCATACTTGGTTAAGCTGGGCATAGTTCGGGTCACCGAAATTCGTTTGTAGCAAAAAGGGCTTTCCATCCGCAATCTCCCTCACCTGTCGAACCTCCTCATGGGCTGCTATGCATTCCGACTGCGCTTCCCTCGCCTCTTGTAAGACCTTGTCCAGATCAGCTGTTAAGGCTTTACTCTCTTTCTATCGAAATTCACAGCGGCCGGTAGCATTCTCCAGTTCGAGCGTCATCGTGGATATCTTCTCCTTATCCTGGCGCCGTGCGGCTTGTTCGGATTTTAATCCATCTGATGCCTTTCCGGAAGTAGCATTGCTATGTCCGGCCTGCTCCTTGGCCCGGGCCAGCTCCACTCGAGGAACTTCAACGGAGGCAGCACCATCTGCAGCCAAATCTCAGCATCACGCTTATACCACAAAAAATGTATGAGGATTGCCCCGAATACATACCTTGCGACTTGTCCAGACGCATATTGATTAAAGCAAGATCATCCCCTGCCACATCAAGCTTCTGCTGCAAATCAGCAATCTCCATAGTCCGAGAAGTGTCCAAGGGGGAATCAACATGTGTTCAAAGTTCATCAGGTTAGTCCTCAAACGATCCTTTTCGATCCTCTGTTTGCTTCCTAGTGGTAGCCAACCCGAGTTTCAGGGGCTACGACATATACACAGGCGCATCTTTGCAAATGAAATAGAGCTGAAAACATTATGTCACAAACCTCGAAACCCTTTAGTAGGCTCATGAAGGCTTCATTTAATCCGCTCTTCGCGGACGAAATCTTCTCAATCACTGTACCCATCAAGGTACGCTGTTCCCCCGAGACAAATGCTTTCCGCAATATGTCCAGCAGTATATCCGGAGTCTCCGGGTTTCCTGAAGCTGCTCCAGGAGCACAATCATCCTTTGAAGGAATCTATTCACCCATCTCCAGAATCACTGTCGGGTGCTAACCAGTCAGTCCGGGAACTTTGTTATCATCAGCCCCGGAATTCCGGATGGTCGGTGCTCCACCTTCAGCTATTGCCTCTTCTGTCCCCTACGTAACTTGTTGGTCAAAAGGGACCCTCCGGGATGACACTTCAGAGTCATCCGCCTTGTTGGGCGAGGAGGTTAGAGAAGACTCCCCGAAGAAGAGGATTGCCCAGAAAAACTCTGTGCCGACCTGTAAAAATGCATGAATGCATTACATATATCTTTGGTAACAGCAACGGAGTGGGACGCTATCAGAGTATTCCGGATTCTCTTATGGTTTGGCCGAGGGCTTGTCCCCTTGTTGGAGCTGTTTAACGATGTCACTTTCCAAACCCAGGGCGCTCGACGGTGGCATCTTGCCCTTCTTGGAAGACCACCCCTCCCAATCTTTGGAGGCGTCCCTTTTTCTCCTGCTTGGAGAAGGGATACTAGGTCCTTTTTAGCCTCCATCTTCTAGCGAGGAAAGGTCGATTTGTCCGGACTCAGTGTCCGACTTACCTCCGGAACCAAGGTCATCTTGGGCCTTCTCGCCCTCCCCTGCCGGTGCCTGGTATGGCGCCAAGGCCAACATCCTTGTTAACATAGGAGTGGTTGAGTCTTCGAGAAGGGGAGCTGGACACCTAATCAGTTCCACCTTCTTTATCCAGCCCTAAAAAAGGACAATACTATTGGTATCTCACCACTGGGTATCTGACTATAAGGTATTCGGTAAACGGTACTTACTGGAGTATCCGGATGGTTACAGTCTAGGCCGACATCTTCGGTGGTGTCCGGCCATTGACTTCGTTTCCCGAAGAATAATCTCCACATTCCTTCGTGCATTGTGCCGAAGAAGTGCTGAAGAGTCCACGGCCCTTCTGGATTGAACTCCCATAGGCGGAGAGGCCATCGCTGGCACGACAGGGTCCGACGGACTAGCATTACTTGAACGATGTTGGCTATGTCAATGTGCCTCTCAATGAGGCTTCAGATGCAAATCTGTAGAGTTCTCACATCATTCGTTGATCCCCAATCTAGCCCATTGTTAATCCATGATGCAAGCTGAGTTGGGGGGCTGGATCGAAATGCGAGCGCAGTTGTCCACTTGGAGCTGCGGGGCTCGGTAATATAGAACCACCCCTGTTGTCGCAGATGAAGACTTGACGAAGGATCCTTTTAGCCAAACGGCGCTAGCAAGCTTCCTCACTGTAGCGCCGCCGCACTCGGCCTGCTCTGCTTCTACCACTTGTGGCTTCACATCGAAGGTCTTGAGCCACAAGCCAAAGTCCGGAGTAGTTCAGAGGAAGGCCTCGCACGTGACGATGAACGCCGAGATAAGAAGAACAGAGTCCAGGGCCAGATCGTGAAAATCTACCCCGTAATAGAACATGATCCCTCAGATGAAGGGGTTATGTGCAAACACTAACCCACGGAGGAAGTGGGACACGAACACGACCCTCTCGCCGGATCTTGGGGTGGGAATAACCTGCCTCTCGGCAGGAAGCCGGTGATGGATTTCTGCGGTCAGGTATCTCGCCGTCCAAAGCTTTGCGATATCTTCCTCGGTGACAGAAGAAGCTACCCACCGGCCTTGACGGCTGGATCCAGACATGATTGGGGCTTGTGGCGACCGAAACCCGGGTGTTGGAACTCGGGGTTGTAGGGGTCGAGGAAGAGGCAAGCATAGAAGAAAAAGACGATTCTGTACCCCTATATAAAGGCTGCAAATATCAAACATCTCCTCTTGGGCCTCAAAAACTTGCTTGTTTCCAAGGAGTTGTACCCCAGTGACGGTTGGGTTACCCACATCCGGGTTGACAGGAATCCCTTAAAAAAGGGAGGCATGATCTCCGCTTGGATACGACGGGCCAATAAAGCCACGTCTTGGGACGTGGGGTGACAGGCCGGCTTAAACAGTTCGCAAGTAGAGGCCGGGCAGTCGTGGTGTCATATTACCAAAAGGTGGTCGGTGGGTTGAACTCGGAAAATATTATGTCCTCTGCGATTGTGTATACAAGTCTGGATACAATCATCACATCTGAAGATCAACTGGGAGTTCGGAAGGGGGAACCCACATTGCAATGCCGAAGACAATCCGCGCACCGGACTCGTCGTCATTGAATCCAGGTTCAGGGGCTGCTGAGGGAGTCCTGGACTAAGGGGTCCTCGGGCGTCCAGCCTGTTATCCATGGGCCAGACTGATGGGCTATGAAGACATGAAGGCCGAAGACCGTACCTATGTCTAGATTGGACTCTCCTTGGCGTGGAAGGCAAGCTTGGCGACCGACTATGAAGATTCCTTCTTATGTAACCGACTCTGTGTAAACCCTAGATCCCCTCGGCGTCTATATAAACTAGAGGGGTTAGTTCGGAAAGGATATACTCATTACCATAGTCATACAGGTTAGACTTCTAGGGTTTAGCCATTATGATCTCATGGTAGATAAACTCTTGTAACAGTCATATTCATCAAGATCAATCAAGCAGGACGTAGGGTATTACCTCCATAGAGAGGGCCCGAACCTGGGTAAACATCGTGTCCCCCGTCTCCTGTTACCATCGATCCTAGACGCACAGTTCGGGACCCCCTACCCGAGATTCGCCGGTTTTGACACCGACACCCCCAGCACAGCCGCATGCACTTCTGGTGGTGACCACAATGAACTCCGAGCCCAACCTGTTATTGAGCCAGGTCAGCAGTTGGATGATGTGTAGCCTGTCCAGCCCCAGGAACTTATTCAGGAGGAGCAGAATCGGCCACTCAATGTGCAGGAGATCCAGGCAGATATGCCCCTACATCATGAGGATGATCAACATGTGGTGGGTCAGAATGAGGAGAATCAACTTGCCATCGTCCCATACCAGCCACCTCTTCAGCACCCACTAATTGTTGGAGCAGCTCGCAAATGCTTGGGCCTGTTCTGCCTCCAAACATGATCTGGCAGAGATCATTTATCTCTCTTATGCCCACCTTTCTGACAACCTCCATTCCTTAGCAGTTGTAGTATGGTTTGTAAGACATTCAGTCTCCTCTTAAGAGGTCTTGGGCACAGGCTTTTGAGATTTTGGAACCCTTTCAGTGGCCCAAGGTGCAGCAACCAGGAACCTTTTTGGCTTTGCCACCCCCCTCCAAGCCTGTTGCTAGAAAGCTATCTCTTAAACAAGTGGCCTCTGATGATAGCCAGGTTTCTCCTCAGCCTCCAGTCTCTGAAAGCATGAACTTCACTTCTTCTGGGCACAAGAAGAAGTAGAGGAAAATTGTAGCTCAGCGGCCTGATTTCTTTGACAGACAAATGACAAGGAGTGCTGCCAAGCTTCAAGGTTTCAAACCCACTTCTGCCATACCTCTCAAGCCCAAGCCTCTGCGCCAGCCAAGAGCAAAGAAATTAGGACTTGAACCTGCTAATGAAGCATGGCAAGATGCAGCAGCTGATGCTCCTCCTCCAACCCCAATTTCTTTCGTGCAAGCACTTGGAGCTTCTCTAGGAATATCTCAAGACAAGCTTTCCGTGGAGCAACTTATGGCTGCTCCCAAGCCCTCTCCTGCACCACCAGTTCCTGATGTTGAGTAATATCTTTTGCTCCAGTATAGGGAGGTAGGTCCCTTGTACTTCCAAGACTGTGCTTTTGTTTGTTTTTCTTCAAACTCTTCTTCTGTTAGTGGGTGATACTTTTGGTCTGATGAGATACATTATGGTTACTGGTTATTATCTTTCACAGTGCTATTATGTAGTATTGTGCGTGCTTTCTCATATTATTATGTTTTCCAACGAATGCACATCATAACAAGGATTGGAAGGTCCTCTGTTGGAATGTTAGAGGTTTAAACTCTGAAACTCGACAAAGGGTTGTTAGAGCTAAAATTGAAGAGGGTCAGTGCTCTGTTATCTGTTTGCAAGAAACCAATTCTGACTATTTTGATTAGCATTCCATTAGAAAATTTTGCCCTAAACGTTTTGATAATTTTGTTTACTCCCCTTCTATTGGAGCTTCTGGTGGGATTTTGGTCCTATGGTGTTCTTCTGCACTTATGGGCTCCTTGGTTGAGGTTTAGAGCTTTGGTATTATAATTAACTTTTCCTCAGTCCATAACAGCCAAATGTGGACTTTGGTTAATGTCTATGGACCTTGTCAAGGTCAACTAAGAGATAACTTCATTCATTGGTTATATCACATCAACATACCTTAGGATGAGCTATGGTTATTTCTTGGTGATTTCAATTTTATAAGGTCTGTTGAAAACAGAAACCAGCCCGGAGGAGATGTCAATGACATGTTCATTTTCAATGAAATAATTGGTCACTTGGGTTTGCTTGAATTACCTTTAAAAGGGAGACAGTACACTTGGTCAAACATGCAAGAGAATCCACTACTTGAGCAGCTTGACTGGTTTTTCACCGCAGTAAACTGGATCATTGAATTCCCCAATACTATGGTTTATCCTTTGGCCAAAACTAGCTCTGATCACGTGCCCTGTGAAGTATCTATTTGAACGTCTATCCCCAAGGCTAAAGTTTTTCGCTTTGAAAACTATTGGGTTGATATGCCGGGTTTTTTTGACTGTGTTCAACAATCATGGTCTGCACCTACTACCAAGAAAAATGCAACCGCTGTCTTGACAGAAAAATTCAAGCGCTTGAGGAATGATCTCAAAAGATGGCACACTCGCCTCTTAAGGTTAAAATTGTTAATGCAAGCTTGCAATGTTGTTATCCTGGCCTTTGATAATCTGGAGGATCAGAGACCTCTAACACGCCCTGAGTTCAACGTCATAAAATTAGTTAAACTCCACCTTGAGGACCTTCTCCACTTACAGTACATTTACTGGAAACAAAGATGTACAATGAGGTGGATTAAAGTGGGGGAGGAAAACTCAAAATTCTTTCAAGCTATGGCAACAGAGAGGTTTAGACACAACTCAATCTCTAGCCTAGTTACTGAAGTTGGATTGGTAGTATCATCTCATAGTGAAATGGCTCAATTACTGTGGGGCGCCTATACAGACAAAATGGGAATTGCTCAAGGGATTGATATGCAGTTTGATACGGGAAGCCTCATTCAGCCTATTCCAGGTCTAGAGGATTTATCTGGGCCTTTTACTGATGAGGAAATTAATGAAGTACCGAAAGGACTCCCATTAGACAGCGCCCCCGGACCTAATGGTTTTACTGGGATGTTTGTCAAGAGGTACTGGCATATTATAAAAGAGGACTTTTATATGCTTTTCTTTGATTTCTTTCATGGCAGAATCTCCCTGCAAAGTATTAATGGTTCTTTGGTTACCTTAATACCAAAATCCCTATCACTAGAGGGGCCAAATGATTTCACACCCATTTCCCTCACAAACACCTGCCTCCAATTTTTAACTAAGCTTTTAGCAAACAGGCTGCAAAAAGTTATTCCCACATGTATCCATAAAAATGAGTATGGTTTTTTCAAGTCCAGATCCATCCAAGATTGCATTGCCTGGAACCAGGAATACATCCACCAGTGTCACCAATCAAAGACACCAATTTTGATACTTAAACTGGATTTTGCAAAGGTTTTTGACACTATTGAGCATGATCTTATATTGTTAATGTTAAAGCACAAAGGTTTTGATGACAAATGGATTTCTTGGATTAAGGGACTTCTATCATCTGGATCATCTTCTATTCTGCTTAATGGAGTACCTGGTAAACAGTTCAACTGCAAGAGAGGGGTTAGGTAGGGCGACCCACTTTCACCTTTGCTCTTTGTCATTGCTGCTGATCTATTGCAAACTGTGGTCAATAAAATGCTCCATGATGGACTGCTAGCTCTATCAGTTCCATCCAATGATTCTGAATTTCCAATTGTTCAATATGATGATGATACTTTGCTAATAGTGCAAGGTGATGATAATCAACTTCTTGCTCTCAAGGAAATGTTGGTGGCTTTCCATAAATCTACTGGCTTGAATGTGAACTTTCGTAAATCCTGTATTCTGCCCATAAATGTATCCCCTAAAGAAACTAGCAGACTTGCAGCAGTTTTTGGATGTCAAGTGGGCACATCGCCCTTTACATATCTTGGGCTACTAGTGGGAACCACCAAGCCAAGAATTGTAGATCTTGTCCCTGTTGTAGACAGGGTTGAAAGGAGATTGTCTGTTAGTTCCTCCCTTCTATCACAAGGAGCAAGGTTACAATTGCTGATAATTAGTTCTCTCATCCATGCCAATCTACTTTTTGTGTAGTCTTAGCCTGCATGCTGCAATTATTAAACAGCTGGAGAGAATCATGAGGCAGTGCTTGTGGAGAGGAAATTCTGACACCCCAAACCTAAGGACAATGGAGGAATGGGTATCATTAACATAGCTATCCAGAATAAAGCTTTACTCACCAAGCATCTCCACAAGTTTTATAACAAGGAAGATATACCATGGGTCTCGTTAATTTGGGACACCTATTATAATGGTCTGGTTCCACATGCAACATTTCAATGTGGATCCTTTTGGTGGAGAGATATCATGAAAATCAATGAGGTTTATAGAGCAAACTCGACTGTCATAATTACTTCTGGTGATTCTGCACTCTTCTGGCATGATTCATGGGTCCTAAACACTTCTTCCAATCCAGTTAAAGAGAGATTTCCACGTCTATTCTCCTTTTCTTTGGATGACAAGATCTTAGTAAGAGACTTCATTGAGGACTTGGACATACAAACCCAATTCCAACTTCCCCTATCTCCTGAGGCAATGGAAGAACTTCACACATTACAACTAGATATTCAGGATTTGGATAGAGACCCAAATACATCTGACTCCTGACCTTGGACCCCCGGGAAAGGTGCTTTTTCTGCCAAAAGTTATTATATGCTCATGTATTCTTCCTTGCCTACTAATGATGTTTGCAAATGGATCTGGAAAAGCAAATGCACTATCAAAATCAAGGTCTTTGCATGGCTAATGCTAAATGACCGTTTAAACATAAGAGACATGCTTCTCAGAAGACACTGGAGGTTTGAGGATGATGACAATCTCTGCCCCATGTGTGTTGCACAACTGTATGAAGACAGAGACCATCTTTTCTTTAAGTGCAATTTCTGCACCAAAGTTTGGAATTACTTGCAAATATATTGGCAAGCTGGTTTGTCAAACAGGGAATGCATTCTGTTAGCTCAAAGAGGATTTCATCAACGTTTCTTCTTTGAGGTAGTATTCCTGGTTGCATGGTGCCATAGAATATTTAGGCACATCAGGCCTACTTTTGATAGAATCTTTAGGCACATCAGGCCTACTTTTGGAGCATGGAAAGCTAAGTTCATTCATGACATAACTCGGCACTCCCACAGAATGAAGGCTCCGGTGAAGCCATTATCGTTGCAATGGATCGAAGCACTACCCTAGTTTGATGTCTCATCCTCTTTGTTGTGCTGATTTCCTTGTGCTGGTTGTAATTTTCCTGGTTGTATATATTCCCATGATGTATGTAAATAGGTAAGTTCTAGCAGATAGTTAGAATAGTATTTTCTTCTTGTACATATTTAGTTAGTAGAGACTGTACTGGACCTTTTTGTTTGTGGTTTTAATAAAGGGTTGTGGGGCTTTTGCCTCACAGTATTCAGTCAAAAAAACTTAGTAAGATGTGCCACAACAGTTCTAGTTTCATAACCATGGAAAGGATCAGATTCAACCAAAGTAATTAACTCTGGATCGATAGATAATTCATAATCCTTATCATCAATAAAGATGGGTGAAGTAGAAAACTTAGGGTCACATTTCATTCTAGCATTCAGAGATTATTCTTTATACTTGCATAATAATTTCTCTAGATCATCTCTATCATTGCAAGCAAGAATATCTCTAGTTTCTTCTTCACTCATAACATAACCTTCCGGTACCTTAGGAAATTCATACCTAGGAAGGCTAGTTCTAGCAGGTGTTTCAGGAGTTTCAGTTTCATGCTCATCATCAGATTCAACAACATCATGTTATATAACTCTAGCAATTTGTTCATCAAGAAAATCACCAAGTGGCACATCATCATTAACAAGCAAGGTACTAGCATCATCATAAGCATCATTCATAGTAGAAGTAGCATCATCAATAACTTGCAACATATCAGAATTAATAGCATGTGGTGGTGTTGCAAGTTTACTCACAACAGAAGGTGAATCTAAAGCAGAACTGGATGGCAGTTCCTTACCTCCCCTTGTCCTTGAGGGATAAATCTTAGTCTTTGGATCCTTCAGATTCTTCATAGTGATAATATGATAATAATCCCAAGTGACTCGACAAATATAGCTATGCTCCTCGGCAACGGTGCCAGGAAAAGGTCTCGATAACCCACAAGTATAGGGGATCGCAACAATTTGCGAGGGTAAAGTATTTAACCCAAATTTATAGATTCAACAAAAGGGGAGCCAAAGAATATTTGAAGATATTAGCAGCTGAGTTGTCAGTTCAATCACACCTGGAGATTAATTATCTGCAGCAAGTAATCAGTAGCACAGTAATATGATAGTTTTTATAGTAGTTACAGTAGCAATAGTAACAGTAACAGTGATAGCTGTAATTTTGTAGCAAGTGTAACAATGATGATAGGAATAGTAACTTAGCAGAAACAATATAAGATAAATTCGTAGGCATTGGATTGGTGACTTATTGGATGATTATCATCATGTGACAGTTATAACCTAGGGCGATACTGCACTGGCTCCAGTTCATCGATATAATGTAGGCATGTATTCCGTAAATAGTCATACGTGCTTTATTAAAAGAACTTGCATGACATCTTTTGTCCTACCCTCCCGTGGCAGCGGGGTCCATAATGGAAACTAAGGGATATTAAGGCCTCCTTTTAATAGATAACCGGAACAAAACATTAACACATAGTGAATACATGAACTCCTCAAACTACGGTCATCACCGAGAGTGGGCCCAGTTGTTTTCACTCCGGGGTTGTTGGATCATAACCATAGTATGTGACTATAACTTGCAAGATCGGATCTAAGACATGGGTATAATGATGAATTTCTATAAATGGTTCAGATCCGTGTTCATGACACCTGGGCCGAAAGTGACAAGCATTAAGCATGGCAAAGTCATAGCAACATCAATCTATGAACATAGTGGATACTAGGGATTGGGCCCTAACAAAACTAACTCGATTACATGATGAATCTCATCTAACTCCTCACCGACCAGTGAGCCTACAAAGGAATTACTCACTCCCGGTGGGGAGCATCATGGAATTTGCGATGGAGATTGGTTGGTGATGATGAAGAACGAAGATCCCCCTCTCCGGTGCCCCAAACAGACTCCAGATCTACCCTCCTGAAGAAGAAAAAGGCTTGGCGGCGGCTCCATCTCGTGGATTGCGATAATTCTTTCTCCCTGATTTTTTCTAGAAATATGTGAATTTATAGTATCAGGGGGTCGTCGGCGGGGCCACCAGGTGGGTACAACCCACCTGGGTGCGCCAGGAGAGGGGGCACACACTGGTTGGTTGTGCCCACCAAGGGGCCCCTCTCTGGTGGGTCTTGGCTCCAAAAATTCTTATTATTGATATAAAAATCCTCGCAAAGTTTTGTTCCATTCTGAGAACTTCCATTTCTGCACAAAAACAACACCATGGTAGTTCTGCTGAAAACAGCGTCAGTCCGGGGTTAGTTTCATCAAAATCATGCAAATTAGATTCTAAAACAAGAGGAAAAGTAGATACGTTTGAGACGTATCAGGGGCCCACAAGGTTGGGGGGCGCGCCCTCCACCCTTGTGACCGCCTCGTGGCTCTTCTGACTTGCACTCCAAGTCTCCTGGTTGTCTTCTGGTCTAAGAAAAATCATCGTGAAAGTTTTATTCCGTTTGGACTCCATTTGGTATTCCTTTTGTGCGAAACTCTAAAACAAGGAAAAACGGAAAGTAGCACTGGGCTCTAGGTTAATAAGTTAGTCCCAAAAATCATATAAAAGAGCATATTAATGCATATAAAACATCCAAAACAGATAATATAATAGCATGGAACATCCAAAAATTATAGATACGTTGGAGACGTATCAGGGAGGGAGAGCGAGTAGCGAAAGTTTCTCCCAGTCCCGCGAGCCACCATGTTCATGGGCGAGGGAGAGGGTGTTGTAATCAAACTTCTCCTTCTTGTAAGAGTTAACGCGACACATCAAAGCAGTGCACTTGATATATTTCAATAATTTGCATTTACCGATGCATTAATTACAATGCATGCATGCATGCCATGACTTTCCTTTTGATACTTGGATGTGTCGATTTAATGCACCTTGAAGTAGTATGAATATGTGATGGTAAAACTTTGTGATGCCCCGGGCATAAAGCGAGAGATGGTTGTGTACGAGCAGGACGAGATCATGCCGACGGAATACGACCCGAAGATGGAGCTCTCTATGGTCTCTATGGACCTCACCTTGCTCCACTGCCCCTTGTGCCACCACCCCTTGAAGCCTCTAGTGTAAGAGGTTCGAATACACCTCGTCTGTTCGGCTGATCGAGCAAGGTGCAGGTTTCTTCATTGATGTGTTGTTTGATTGATTTGTGCAGTGCAAGGGAGGGCACCTGGCCTGCGCGGACTGCCGCGGCGAGCGCCACGAGAACCAGGGGAAGTGCCAGAAGTGCGAGCGCGGCGGCGGCTTCGACGTGCGGAACATAGCGATGGACGTCGTCCTCTCCTCGGTGAGGATAGAGTGCCCGCATGAAGGTTGTGGGATCTACGTCACTTACCATAAGCTCGCCGATCACCAGAGTGTGTGTCCGCTCGCGCCATGGAAATGCCCCGTGCCCGTCTGCGGCTACAAAGGCCCGCCACCGGTGCTCCCCCACCACATCAGCACTGTGCATCCCATGCCATGCACAAGATCCAGTATGGCAAGGTGCTCTAGCTACAAGTGCCAGTGTCGGAGCCACGGCTCTTGCTGTTCGTGGAGGAGGATGATAACCCACAAGTATAAGGGATCACAACAATTTTCGAGGGTAGAGTATTCAACCCAAATTTATTGATTCGACACAAGGGGAGCCAAAGAATATTCTCAAGTATTAGCAGCTGAGTTGTCAATTCAACCACACCTGGAAACTTAATATATGCAGCAAAGTATTTAGTAGCAAAGTAATATGATAGTAGTGGTAACGGTGGCAAAAGGTAACGGTAGCAAAAGTAATATTGTTGGGTTTTGTAGTGATTGTAACAGTAGTAACGGAAAAGTAAATAAGCGAAGAACAATATAGGAAAAGCTCATAGGCATTGGATCGGTGATGGAGAATTATGCCGGATGCGATCGATCATGTAACAGTCATAACCTAGGGTGACACAGAACTAGTTCCAGTTCATCAATGTAATGTAGGCATGTATTTCGAATATAGTCATACGTGCTTATGGAAAAGAACTTGCATGACATCTTTTGTCCTACCCTCCCATGGCAGCGGGGTCCTATTGGAAACTAAGGGATATTAAGGCCTCCTTTTAATAGAGTACCGGACCTAGCATTAACACATAGTGAATACATGAACTCCTCGAACTACGGTCATCACCCGTAAGTATCTAGATTATTGTCACTTCGGGGTTAACGGATCATAACACATAATAGGTGACTATAGACTTGCAAGATCGGATCAAGAACTCTCATATATTGATGTAAACATAATTGGTTCAGATCTGAAATCATGCCACTCGGGCCCTAGTGACAAGCATTAAGCATACCAAATGAATAGCAACGTCAATCTCAGAACATAGTGGATACTAGGGATCAAACCCTAACAAAACTAACTCGATTAGATGATAAATCTCATCCAACCCATCACCGTCCGGCAAGCTTATGATGGTGGGTTTTGGTGGTGATGCAGTAATTACTTTGACATTAAATTAGCAGTTAAAGTAATTTCCAACAGTAGAACAGATATTTTGTGCCTGTTGGTTATAAAGATCCTTTGGGTAAGAAGTATAAGCAGCTTATGTGATTGTTTGTTGATGAAGTGTTGCATACTTGTGCCAGTTGACATGACACATCAAAGTAGTAGTACTACTAGTAGTACTCACCCGACTGCGCACCAGGCAGACGAAGCTCGTGTCATGTTGGTGCCGTGTGCAGCCCGCACATTAACCAAAACCTTGCGCCTCTAGCTTAGCCTCTGTGTTTTAAACTTCTCAATCTCAAGGCCAAGGAGAAATCGGAACCTATGATAGAGCAAATAGGATGGTTGAGAACAATACAATTCGTAGCTACATATGTGTGTGTGAGAGAGGACGAGTGAGTGCGTGCACCTCTTCTCTTTGTCTATAACGGACTAAACTTATAGTACAAGTGTATGTGGATGGCATTGACCTTGGGAGCTAGAGATGGTGCGTGCGAGAAGTCCCTAGAGAGTAGGTGTGTGCGTGGGAAAGAGGGAGAGAGATGATATGTGTCGATGTAATGCGTGTGAAAAAAGACTAGTCTATAGCTCGCCACGAGACTATTCCTATCAAACGCCCCAATAACCGTAAGATATGTATCCGACGGGGCCAGTTATTGCACGTACACAGCAGTAGTAAAAAAGTACCATGGCATATTACAAAAGTGCTACACCACGACCGAGAACGCGTGCCCACGTTACGCCATCCGGGAATAGTGCCGCACTTTGAAACTAGAACCGTCAATAAATTTTGAGCTTGCGTCTCGTCACATTCCAAATTACTACCATGATATATTTAATTGCAAACCTATTCACACCGATCACAACCGAAATGATTTCCCACTTAGGAGCATATTAGTACTCGGTTATAAATACTACTATGCCAAGACGACTGCACATTCCTCCTCAACTCCTCATCCACAAAAACAATCAAGTCATTCAACATTATTCCCTTGCGTCTGCCATGGCCAGCGTGAGTTTTGGGTTGAGAGATTACCACCAGGGATAGACGAGCATGAAAGCAAAAGCACGAGAGATGTCCTGCCTCACCGCGAAACCAGCCGACATGTCACGACGCGTGGCAGTAGCAGCACAGAGGTCTTGCCGCGTCGTCGATGCAACAGACTAATCTAGCTGCGTCACAGAAGCAGCAAAATGTCTCGCCACACCGTGAATGCAACAGAGATGTCCTCATGTGCCACGGGGGCCTGGGGAAATGTCTCGCGTGCACGCGAGGACTCTTACAGGCGCATGCATGCGATCGTCCATAGATGTATCAGATCTCTGGCTGGGCGAGGTTGCAGAACAACATGAAAGCCTCATTTGAACATGCTACCAGCGCCAACCGGCAACTAGGGGAGGGCAATGCGAAGCTCCGGGCCAAGCGTGACCTATTGATGGCAAAGATCACCGAAAGGGTGAAGCGGGTGGAGGAGGCCGCTGCCTTGTTGAAGAGGAGGGGCGTCATCGTCAAGAAACTTCTGGACGAGAAAGCCATGCTCCGCATCGAGCTTGAAAGGCTGGTGGAGGAAGCCATGGATGCTTCCAAGCAGCATATTAAAGACATGAAACTGATGAAAGAGATCATCGCCGCTTGCCACGAGAACTAGTCTCCGCAACCTGCAGCGCATCAAGAAAGTAGAGATCAGTGAGCCAGATCATTGTATGCGTCTTCGTTCTATTTTTGCCCTTGTGTATTTTGGGCATAGCCACATGTGGATTTTTAATTACCTTCCAAAATATGTAAGACAATTACTATCCAGTGTCGTTGTCCTTATATATTCATCAGTCTTCCTATAACTCGCAGTAGACGCTATATAGGTCTGTCGGATCTTACATCAAGATCCGTGCAAAATATTCTTTTTAGATTTTCTTTTTTCTTTCTTAAATCTCAGTCGAGTGAGACATAGCGAAGCCATTAAACAGGGGCTCAGGCACCATTAATTGAGTCCTTGGGAGAGAGGTGGATGGCAGATGGAGGTCAAAGGGCTCTCCTCCCGATAAGCACGCATAAGGGTCTGATCGCATGCCTCCCATACTCAAATAGCCCTGCACGACGCCTCCTAGCCAATAAAAAAGGGGGATGCATGGCAGCACATAAATGGTAAGTAAAACACCCATGATTTCAATAATACTTGTGTTTCCGATTTTAACATGACAGGACTTGTTCCAAAATGACTTTGTTGATTGTTAATGTGTGCGCATTCGCAAATCGGACAGCAAAATTACCACAACATGTTGGTGCCATGTCATGACACCAAGCGAAGCTTCATAATTTTCATGCGTGTTTTGGATTTACAGGAATGAAAAAAACCAAGTTGCTCAATGTTTTCGGCCAAGCTACGATGCCCAGATGTTTGAATTTCAATCCCATTTCTTCCATGGGACCTAGAAATTTACCCGAGGACACACATGTGACTTTTCAACCAACTTGTGTGCACTGGAGCATATGCTTGTAGTTCAAATTTGAATTATGCACATTAAATGACCAGAAACTCAATTAATGTATAAAAAATGCCAAACAAACCCTGAATAATTACAAAATTTAACACGACACTCATATAGTTCTATGTTGCCTATGTAAAGAAAATCAAGGGGGCAGCAGATATCATTTCGCACACAAAGGTGACACATTCCCTCTTAGAACCACAAGCCTTCTTGAGAGAAGCTCCGGCTTGCAAGAAGCTTAAACCAAAACTTGCTCCAATTCGGCCAAATTTTTTACCACAACATGTTATTACCATGACATGACACCATGCCAAGTTTCATAATTTTTAGGCATGTTCTGGATTTACAAGAATTTAAAACCAAGTTTCTCAATGTTCTCGGCCGAGCCACGACGCCCAGATGTTTGAATGTCATTCCCTTTTCTTGCATGGGACTAAGAAATTCACCCGCGGACACACATGTTATTTTTCAACCAACTTTGGTGGACTGGAGCATGTGCTTGTAGTTCAAAATTGAGTTACGCACATGAAATGACCAGAAACTCAATTAATGTATAAAAAGGCCAAACGAACCCGGAATAATCCCAAAATTTAACATGACATTCATATACTTCTATGATGCCTCTGAAAAAAATCAAGGGGGAGGGCAGTGTACATCAGTTCGCACACAAAGGTGGCATGTTCCCTCACCACGAGCCTTCTTGAGAGAAGCTCCGGTTTGCAAGAAGCTTATACCAAAACTTGTTCCAATTCGGCCAAGTTTTTACCACAGCATGTTAGTTCCATGACATGACACCATGCTAAGTTTCATGATTTCTAGGCGAGTTTTGGATTTACAGGAATTTAAAAACCAAGTTCTCAATGTTGTCGGTCGAGTCACGACGCCTAGATGTTTAAATTTCATTCCCATTTCTTGCATGGGACCTAGAAATTCACCCAAGGACACACATGTGATTTTTCAACCAACTTTGGTGCACCGGAGCATCTGCTTGTAGTTAAAATTTGAATTAGGCTCATTAAATGTCCAAAAACTCAATTAATGTATAAAAAGGCCGGAATAATTCCAAAATTTAACAGGACACTCATATAGTTGTATGTTGCCCCTGTAAGAAAATCAGGGGGAAGGCAACGTATATCGTTTCGCACACTAAGGTGACACCTTTCCTCTCGGAACCACGAGGCTTGTTGAGAGAATCTCCGGTTTGCGAGAAGCTTATACAGAAACTTGTACCAATTCGGCCAAAAATTATACATATGAAAACAGGGTTTAGATTATCCCAAACATCTCGCTACCTACACCAATGTACTGTGATTTGAATTCAACATAAAATGGATACAAATATTTTAATTGGAGATCATATGGAACTTGTAGTTCATAGTGAAATATGATTACTACTAAGCATGTTTTTTGTTATCAAGATGATATTTAAATGATGGTATAACTTGACAACAATTGTAGTCAAATAAGGAAATTGATACAAATTTAGTCCATATGGTAGACGACAATATATATGTTCATAGGGTGGAGTAAAATGTTCATATAAGGTGGAAGATCAAAATGTAGGACTACATCCATTATAAACCGCAAGGTCACCTAACGATATATTCGAATTCAACATAACATGGATTCAACAATTGAAATTCGAGATCCTAGCATTTGTAATCATATAAAAAGGGACATGACTCTTTCTTGTGGTGGGAAGTGATTTGTTTTTTGTTGTTGTTGAGGGAAGTGTGAATTGATTTGGTACTATACAGGGTAATCTTGTTCTCCCAATTTTTTTTACATTTTTCTTATACTTTTCTAAATGGCATTTATAGAAATATAGTAAAAGGGGACATGACTCTCTTGTGTCTTGTATGAATTGTTTTTTGTACATGTTAAGTTTGTTCTGCCGAACATGGAATCCGCGCCTTGCTATCCCGAAATTTTTAAGCTTGAGTATCTTTTGTCTCTTCTGATGTGAAACTCCTGCCTCTTCAACCCGCGCTGCGCCTTGTTATCCCGAAATTTCGACGCATGCAAAAAATCCCTCCTCATCCGAAATTGGTCCCGCAGCCCAGACACGCGAAATCCCCCTTCTACCCCTCAGCTGGAAATGTCGCCTCGATGTTGCATCGTCAAAACTGATTGGGGTACGTTTGTAACTTACCCTACATTCCGGTCAACCACCCCGTCCTCCACCTCCAAGGAGCTGCCCCGACATTCGCCTCGTCTACCGCGCCACCTCCATCCCCACAGCACCGTCTTAACCTGCCCCACCGGAACTGCAGCACCCTCACTAATTCCTCCGATGAAGCCAAGGCCTACTTGGCACCACCAAGGAGGGTCTACACTCATCGGTGCATTTTATCTTTTATTCGATCTCACGGGGCTGTCGGTGCTCGATACCGAGCAGCCATGGTGGGTCTCCATCGATGACGCCGTCACCGGCCACTTCATCCATGGCGTCTTTCCCCCATGTTGTTGCTTCCTCGGCGGCGACTTCAACACTGGCACTAGCTGCTGCTGCTCTGGCTCTCACTCACGTTGCGGCTCTGTTATTGTTGTCGGTCGCGCTGCTGCACTGCTCTTGCTTTCGTTTGTGGTGCTGCTCTGCTCTTCTATTTCTATCGGTCACGCTGCTACTCCACTCTTGCTCTCATTCGTGCTGCTGCTCTGCTCTTGCTCTTGCTCTCGCTCTCGCTGCTACTGCTATTGCACGACCTCCGGCAGCTACAGGAGTTGCTCCTTTAGCACTCGCTCGCGATGTTGCTGCATGAGTTGCTCTCTGCTAGTGCATTCCCTACTCAAGCGACTGCTGATTTAGATCACTGCTTCTTTGCTACTAGTCCTCAAACACCCTAAACTTCTATTGCAATGCTCTGCTACTACTTCAATCAGTTTCGACAGTAAAGTTCAGTTTCAACAGTAAAGTTCAGTTTCTTTAGTTAAGTTCAGAGTGAATAGTATTTACAGCATCTGTCAGAGCAGCTGTGGCGCGGCTGATGCATTTTACATCTAGCACTTTTTTGTGATGTATTTTACACCATCTATTGTAGATGATATTAGAGTCCCACTTCAGATTAACGTTGTCTGTCTTGTCCTACTTCAGCCTCACCGTCGTACACCTCACCGGAGCTGCTCCAACGACGGAACCGTCAATCACAGCGGAGCAGTACCCTCGGCACCGTATCTAGAGGCCTTAGATCTTCTTCCCCGCCTCCGACAGTCACACCAGCATCACCATCCTCCACGTCCAACCCAATGATGCTGATGTCGACAAGGCTATGCCAAAGAGGTTGTACACTTGTCGCATCACTTTGTTACTCTGCATTCTTGTTGATCCCTCAGGAATCCTTTGGTTGAAAGCTATCACAAATCTAGAAATAAATGAATCGTGGTCACAAAGTTAACAGGGAGAAAACTAAATGCTCTTTTGAACCACAATTCTAATCGGTTTAGCAAGATAGCCATTATATGATACTCATGTGGACCAAATCTAAGCTCACAAAATATTTCAAGGGAGGCTTCATCCTGTTGAAGATTGCCTACTAGAATCGCCACTAGTTCAAAGAAAAAGTGAAGGAGAAGATAGGAATTGGAAACTTTACTATGGTACTACTATTCGTGCATTTGGTTAGAAGGAATGGAGCAAAGCAAAATTGGAGGATTTTTTCCTTTGGTGTCTCTTTCAAAGAAAAAACGTAGGAATTTTAACATCCACTTGGACGTCCTTTTCAAATTAATATGCATGAAGAACGGGACTAATTGCATTACTGGCATAATAAGATTATTATTTTTTCATTTTCACATGGTTTGACTTTAATTTACCATGTTTCTCCATTCTTGTGTTCTTCCAATTCATGTGAACCAAACACCTAGGTTGACAAAAATCCTATGTTTGCAAATGCTCTATTTTGCACGTGCATTCCTATCCTATTCTTGTGTTTTTCCTATCCCTGTGTTTATTGAATCCTCCAATTCTAAGGAGCCCTTACAGATTTACTTCATTTTCAGATAGGTTTCGAAGAAAACTCTGTGTGTTATGTCCTGCTCCTACCGTGCCGTCATCCACCGCACCCGAGGTGCACCATCGATGGAAGTGTTCACTGCAGCAGAGATTCCCCCTGTAGACTTCCTTTCGCTACCTCAGATCATCTTCCCGTTGCCGGCAGCCACACCAACAACATTACCATCATCGACTGAGTAGACGAACATGAGGACTACACGGTTCCAGAAGAGAGGTCGCACTCTTTTGTGTCTGCTTACGTTATATATCAGTTATTATTACCTGCTACTTTATCGTCATGTTCACCTCTTAGACTCCGAGTCAGGTCCAAACTATTGTTCAAACTTGAGTTTTAAAATGCATGTGGGGCAAGGTTGTCAGAATCGCAATTTTGAATCGGATCGGAGCTCTGATGGTAGAATCGTAAATTGTAGAATCTTCACTACCAGGATCATAGAAACGTAGATTTTATGAACTAAAATCATAGAATCAGATGGGTAAGTTTGGATCATAAAGTCATAGAATCGTATAACAGAATCGCGATTCTAACAACCTTGATGTGGGGCACATATCAACGCAGCAACGAATAGTATCTATCTCCTATATGGTTCATCTAGGGTCATCTTCATTGGATCATCTTCTGCGTTGCCCACAATGGATCATCTACTGTTTGTTGTCCACCCTAGATGAACCATAGATGAACCATATAGTAGACAGATACTATTCATTGCCCACCCTAGCATCTATTTAAAAAGATAGACGATGGATCATCTTCTATGTAGTCATGTTGGGTGGGCAACAAACAGTAGATGATCCATCATCTATCTTTTTAAACTGAAGCTATAATCCACCTGCTATCATTAGTTTTGGATCTATCCACTCGTTTGCTACCATCAGACTTGATTTCTGCATGTACCCCTTAGGCCTTACATAATCTAACTATGTTTTTTTATTATGCATGTCGGTTATTGTACACAATCATACCGAACATGTAGAGAAAAAGAGAAGACCGTTGTGTGGGAATATAATGTCATGCAGACGCCGCTACATGGTGGACAAAGTGGCCCTCTCCCGCCATTCTAGATTGTATTCCAGAGGAAGATAACTATTCAGAGGGGGATTTAGAGGGTGCCGCCCACTCCTATTTACCCCCTGAGGTGTTTGCTCTAACCCGGCATGCTGGTGTTGGTCATATTATGCATATGGCACCTCGCATTGCTTACATTATACATCTTATATGTCGTCAGCTCAGTTTTGATTTGCTTTGGGTGAATGGCACCTGTTTGGTTTCTATATCATACTCCCACTGCTCCTAAATACTTGTCTTTTTAGAGATTTCAACAAGTGCCTACATACGGAGCAAAATGAGTGAATCTACACTCTAAAATATGTCTAAATACATCTGTATGTGGGAGTCCATTTGAAATCTCTTTAAAACAAATATTTAGGAATGGAAGGAGTATATGGGAATTATGCAATGCCATCTTCTTTAGGCAGGCATGATACACGTGAAACCTGCAATGCCATCCTGTTTAGCTAGTCATCGTATATGTGAATTGTATCGTTCCATGTTTTTTCATAATGTATTCCATTTGTCAACAATGTTTATACATTCATCTACTCTTCGTGTGCATTAGCCATTTGAGTCAGTCATGGGAATCTCTGGAGTGAAAACAAGGTCTTCTGAGCAGTCAGTGCTACCTGTCGATGCAGATTTCTTGCTGGTTATAGATAGCTCCTCAGAGGAGGATTCAGAGACAGATGACCAATCGTATCCCCCCCGAGGTGTATGCTCTAACTTGGCGGGGTTATATTGCTCATATCATGCATATGGTGTCTTGCATTGGCATGCCATCTGCTTAGATTAGACATGCTTTGTGTGAATGCCTCATGTTTGCTTTCTATATCAAATATGTGAATTATGCAATGCCATGTTTTTCAGCCAGTTATCATATTTGTGAATTATGCACCGCGATGTAGCTAGGCATCATATATGTGAATTATCTCATGCCATCCTTTTTCCATTACGTATTCCATTTGTCGACAATCTATGTATATTGAACTACTCTTCATGTGTATCAGCCATTTGAACCAGTTATGAAAAAATCAGGAGTGAAAACAAGGTCTTCAGAGCTGGCAATGGTAACGTACCTGTTGAAGCATATATGTCGATGGTTACAGGTAGCTCCTCAGAGGAGGATTCAGAGACAGATGACCAGTCCTATATCCCACCTGAGGTGTATGCTCTAACTTGCAATGTTTGTATTTCTCATATCATGCATATGGTGTCTTGCATTGCTTAGTTTAGACATCATATGCACAATATTCAATT
Organism: Triticum aestivum; assembly: GCF_018294505.1. NCBI lineage: Eukaryota > Viridiplantae > Streptophyta > Magnoliopsida > Poales > Poaceae > Triticum > Triticum aestivum. The sequence continues at coordinate 294,245,126 of NC_057803.1, read as the reverse complement.
CCATCTGCTTAGTTTAGAGATCATACATGCGAGTGTCGGATGCTTAGTATATGAATCAATTATGTCAATTATATCATGCCATATTGTATACTTAGACAACATGTATATGAATTATTTCATCCCAACCTATTTTAGAAAGACCTCATATACACTGGTACGTGTCGGTGCTATACACACGGTTTTAACCCCTTTCCGCGACGGTATTTGGAACTGTCGCCAAGTGAGTGTGGGCCATGGGGGGTCCTTCCCACACGACCCAGAAACCATCGGGGATAGGCCCTCCTAGCACATAGGCTGGGGTAAAATGAGCTTGTGTGAGATTGGGCGAGGCATCAGAACCCAATCGTTTCCGTTCGTATGTACATCCCACACGGTGAATCCCAGAAAAACATTTCCGTTCGTATGTATATCACACACAGTCAATCCAAGGAAGACATTTCAGTTCTTATGTACATCCCACACAGTCAATCCTTGGAAAACATTTCCGTTCGTATGTACAGCCCACACAGTCAATCCAGGGAAAATGTTTTCGTTCGTATGTACATGCCAAATGGTCAATCCAGGGAAAACGTTTCCGTTTGTATGTACATCCCACATAGGTTTATGTATAGCCTCGTGTATGATAGGTGTAACTATCACATACGCTCTTCCTTGGTTAATGTGACGCCCCTGATTCAATCATACACTAATCATACACGCAAATGTGTACGATCAAGATCAAGGACTCACGGGAAGATATCACAACACAACTCTAGACAAAAATTCAAATAATACAAGCTTTATATTACAAGCCAAGGGCCTCGAGGGCTCGAATACATAAGCTCGAAAACACAAGAGTCAGCGGAAGCAACAATATCCGAGTACAGACATAACTTAGACAAGTTTGCCTTAAGAAGGCTAGCACAAAAGCAACAACGATCGAAAAGGCAAGGCCTCCTGCCTGGGAGCCTCCTAACTACTCCTAGTCGGCGGCGGGCTCCATGTAATAGTAGGCACCCTCGGTGTAGTAGTAATCGTCGGTGGTGTCGTCTGGATCCTGGGCTCTAGCAATTGGTTGCAACAACCGGAAAGAAGAAGAAAGGCGGAAAAGGGGAAGCAAAGCAACCGTGAGTACTCATCCAAAGTACTCGCAAGCAAGGATCTACACTACATATGCAACATTATCAAAGGAAGATATATGTGGATTGGGTTGCAGAAATGCCAGAATAGAGAGAAGGTCTACTCCTATCGAAGACTAGCATCTTCTGGAAACCACCATCTTGCAGCAACAAGAGGGAGTAGAGTAGCATAAAGTAAAGTAGTAGAAGTGTTATCAACCTCGGCTAGAGATCCTTTCTCGACTCCCTGCGAGAAAGCAATCCCAGAGCCATACTATCCAGTTATCATCTCATATCCAAGTCCTCATCACAATCCATTTCTGATCACAAGTATCCAGTTCTAGTTGTATCGATCGGGATACAACTCCAAGTGTCTGTTACCGTAGTTCTAGTTGTATCGATCCGGATTCGTCTTGTCGCTCTGAGCAACTTTCATGTATAAATTTTTTTCATCCGAGGCACGGAGTCTTATCATTCTGAGCAACTTTCATGTATAAAACTTTTTCATCCGAGGCACGGATTATTATCTACGATTTTTCAAAGACTTAAACAATATTCTGAAATTAATATTAATTCGAAATAATGAATAAATGCTAGGTGCACCCAGATCTGTGTACACATAGGTGTATCAGAGGGTGACATGCGGGTCGAGGGGGTCTCAGTTGGCCAGTCAATTGTTGATGGTCAACAGGGGGTGGGGCCCTCCTGTCATACACACATTTATCTAACTACTAATTAATTTAACTAATCTAGTTCATTAGTTTAATTAAGATCAATTAGTTAAGTTAAGTAAGCGTTTAATTAATTAATTAATTAATTTTTAATATATATATTTTTACAATTCTTTTTTTTCGTTTCGTTTTCTTTGGGGGGGGGGGTCTGTTAGTGGCTCATTCGAGCCACCAGGGGCTAACGAGCGCGGGCCAAACGGGGCTGCAACCGAGCGGAGCCCTGGGGCGTTTGGGCGCGAGTGCCGGCGGCCAGGGGCCGCAACAGCGACCAGAGCGGGGCTGGGGTGGAGACCGGAGCAGCAAATGGCAGCAGGGGGTGCCGGCTATAGCGAGTGGTGGAGGCAGGGGCGCGGGTCACCTAAGCCAGAGGGAGAGGGTGCCCATGGCGGGGGGCCAGGGGTGGCAGAGCCGCGCGTGGGGAGGCGGTAGGGCGGGGAGCAGCAAGCGCGGCGAGCAGCGACAGAGGTAGCGGCTGGGTGAGGTCAACGGCTGGGCGGCGGGCGGCTGCAGCCGCAGGACGAAGCAGCAGGAGGCGGCGGTGGTGGCGAGCGGGGACGGGGCCTAGGTGTGGCGCTGCCGGATGGGCTTGCGCGCGAGGTGGTGGCCGCCGCCCCGGGGCGGCAGCGAGTGCGGGATGGCACGTGGCCGGAACCGGCGATGGGGGCAGGGAGAGAGGGAGGCCCTCATGGACAGTGTAGGGGAAAGGCAGCGGGCTCGAGGAGGAGTCGGGGTCGCCGGCGATGACGCGACGGAGAGGAGGCAGACCATCGGGGAGGAGGAGGCAGTCCGGCGAGGTGGCTCCGGGCGCCGCGGCGGTGCCAAGGCGCTGGCGTGCGCCTGCATCGTGGAAGCTCGGCGGTGCAGAAGGAGCGCGAGGGGAAGGGAGGTCCAACGTCAAGGACGGGCGCTCGCTCCAGGGAGCCCGCCATCTGGAGCGGCGGCATGGCGCGGTCGGGAGGATCGCCCCTCGATCCAAAAACGGTGCAAGGAGAGGGGGGAGGAGTGGGGAGTGGGGAACGAGGGGGAGTGTGTTGTTTAGGAGCTAGGGAAGTGGGGATCGAGCGTGGGGGTATCCCCTGGCGGCGCTGGAGGGAGAGGGTGGGGAATCGTGAGGGAGTGGGGTTGGGCTCTAGGGTTCGGCTGGGGGAGTGGGGGTTAAAGGTAGGGGGCGGATGGGTCGGCCTGGCTGGGCCGTGGGCCAGCTGGGCCATTCGGCCCGTGGGTTCTTTAACTCTTTTTTTGATTTGCCTATGTTTTCTATTTAAGCGAGCTACTGAAATATTTTTGTTAAATGTGGCACTTTGCACAAAAATAGATAGGATCAGGGTGAAGTTGCATTAAAAAGTTTGGGGGTCAAAAGGAGTTGGCTAACCATTTTTAGAAATTGGAAAGGCCAATTTAATTATTGCTGGACCACTCAAATAATTTCCAGGAGCATTTTTGGAATCCAACAGAGGTAGGTTTCATCATGACAAATACTTAGAGAATATTTGCCACATTGTGAACTATTTTTCTGGCTCATTTGAAGATGCGAATAATTGACTTGCAATTTGAATTGAATTGGACTTGATATTTTGGACAAGTGGCATTTTGGCTTTGAAAAGCATGATGACAAGGCATCATTAGGGGGGATTACGGTAGCATGATTCCCGGGGTGTTACAGTTAACCGTTTGCTTTTATAAACTACATCACACATAATTGGATGAAGAAAACTATATGGCATTGGGCTATCCATCACAAGCACTTTTACTGCTAGAACCGTTTGCAAAGTTCCCTGACACATTTAGCAGGTTCATTAGTTTACAATTAATAATTCCAGTATTACGCAAATTCACATTTCATATCGAATAGTTGTTTGCCAATTTCATATTAGGCACATAAATATATTTTAAGATCACAGTACGATAGCTACCTGAAAATAGCATAGTACATCATATAGCTACTTCAACTTCATAAGAACAATATTGGAACAATATATTCATTTCCCTAATCGAGATCATCCATGCTCGTCTTATCCACCTCTGCTTTCAGTTCAGTAAGAACCTGTTTTGCACTGGCCAACTGGGAAAGTGGTTCCTCCTTCGCTAACACCATCTAAGCAAAGTCTGATTTAAAAAACTGAACTCATTCTCCACCTTCCTCTTTTTATCCTATATCTTCAAATATTCTTCAGCGTTGACAACACATTCTCTAAGCCTACCTCTATTTTCTTCCTCATACATGCTCCAGACTATGGCCACCTTCAAAGACTATGGCCACTCTTAATCAACCCACTCCAAGTAAGAACACTTCCATTCATCCTATAATATTTAAAACTAGATCAGTAACAATTGTATGGAAAATGGATTTATAGCAACATAGAAAATCACCAATACTTATTTTGAAAAACTAAAGAAACAGGTTAATTATGACATATCTTCTCAAAAAGATCAATATGGAAATGAATTAATTGCTAATGAGACAACAACCAAATTCTGAAACATGAGAAGCTATAATTAACTACAACAATGCTACAAGTTCTTACTCATGTACTATAAATAACAAATTTAACATTTTATGAGGGAGGTAAATATAACTGCAACATCATAGCGACAGTGTTTGGATGATAGCAAATTGTTACTAGCAGGTGTGTACATGCACAAATTTAGTAACATAGAACCAATAGCACTAAGGTTGTCCACTATGTATGCCAAACCGGTGTAAAGACAACTATTGCTACATGTCACACCGGTGCCCTGCACTAGCGAGCCTATGAAGCGGGAAAAAAATCAGGGACCCGGACTCCGGTGCACCTAGTTACTCCGATGCCCAGTTCCTTCATGCGATAAAGATTTAGTATTTTACTGCTTGGCTGCTCGGATGTGTGGACCAAAGTTGGCTGCACAAACTGCTGAAGTGGTGCCAAATACTTTTCTAATGGCATCGCTGATGAGATGGAAACATTTTTAGATACTAGGTACAAACTGTGACACTGTCTTAGGATGGGTTTGGTTGAAGGTGTGGTATGAATGGGTTGGGACCGTGACAGTGTTTGAATCACATCTAACAAATGATTTTTAACAACAAAAGAGGGTCTAACCTTCTCTGCCTATGACAGAAACTTCCTCCCGATGTCCACAGATTCAAACGCAACTAGCTTCACGCATGGAGATTGATGGTGACAACGAGCGGACAAATCTTCAGACACCCAACTCCATTCGTTGCAATTGATGGTCCTAGGGAGCTACAATAGGAAGAAATGACTGAAATCGATCGCCAGGTTAAAATCCTTCATTCAAAGTCATAGCCTGAGAGAGAGAAGAGAGGCATACCTGGGTGGTGAAGGAGTCGTCGTCGGAGGAGGAACCGCTGGAGAGGTCATTGAAGAAGACCATGGCAACCCCGGCGGTAGGATGCGAGAAGACGAGAGTAAGGAAGCAAGCCAGGAAGCGACTATAGATTAGGAAGTAAGGAAGGAAGGAGGAAACAGGGGAGATGTGACTTGTGGTCGGGGAGAAAAGGGGATGGGGAAGGGGGAGGGGCGGGGTAGATATTTTGGCGGTAGGCCAAAATTTCGAAATGTGGAGGGAAACTTTATGCGCGGTGCCGCCCGACACCATTCACTTTGAACGACTGTGTGCATTGCAAAGGATTCTTATGCTTTACGCGCATGGGATTAATTTGATAATTCAAATTTTGGTGGAATTTCCCCGGGTACGTCATTGCATAATTTAACATCACTTCTTATTTGGGGACACAAAAGAGCGTACAACACATAGACCACACTTACTAAATCGAGCAATTTTAGTATTTAAATAGAGCCATTTGACCTAAACATTGCTCTAACAAAAGACTAGCATTAATTACAAAGCCTAAGTACACATAATTTTAACAAATCCGCTGCCACGCTGGCCTATGCATCGCCGGTGTGAGATGAGACGTTGATGACATGTCCTGGCAAAATGCCACCATTGGTGGACTCCGCGCCCCCCCTGCTGAAGTCGACCGCGTCCTTGTCCTCGTCCTCGGCGTCGCCCTCAAGGTTGTAGTACTTATAGTAGTGGCTGCGCCAGAGCTTGGGTTGGTACTCCACCACCGATTCCTCAATGGACAGACTCTTCTCTACCTCGACCTCGGCCACGCGCAACTCCTCCTCCCAGCACTCCTCGATCTCCACCGCCTCCGACATCTCCAACTCCCGCTCGGTGATCTCATGAGGAAGCATGTGCTCCATGGCCACCGCCCCCTTTTCGGACGTGGGTTGCATGCCGGATTTTGAGGTGGCATGAATATCTTGGCGTGTGCATCCTCGATCTTGGCGTGGATGGCCTTAACCTAGGCTAGGGCGACATCGGCGGCACAAACGACAGCTCAAGCGCTCTCGGCATTTGCAGCCACCGTCACAGCAGCTGCTGCAGCCGTCTTGGCTACTGCAGCTGCCCTGTCGGCTGTCGCAGACGCCCTCTCGTCAGATGCGGCCACGCACAATGCAGATGCGGCAGCACTCTTGGCGTAGGCAGTGGCGCTCGGGGAGGACGCGGCCATCGTACGGGCCTTCACGAAGTGTTTCCACAGCGTCATCTTTGCAAGAAGAGGGTGCGGGAATGGGGATCGGGATTCATTGATTCAGGGGTTGCCGGCACTGGAGGAGATGAGATGACGGAGCTTAAGGGGAAGACTTAAATAGACCTAGAAATTTTCATCACAAATGGTTCCTACAAAAACATTGTGGGTGATGTTGTGGATATTTTTTATTGGCTGGGAAAGACGAATTTGCAGTAAAGTGGCAACAGATGGTCTTTTAAATGTACAAGGAAATTTGTAGTGCAAATACAACTCTCATGTCAAATTTTGGAAAATTTCAGGGGTCATTTGACCTTTTAAGACATTTATGTGATTTTCTAGCCATTTTAATGACCGTAATTCAAATTTGAACTACATGTACATGTAACAGGTAACTATAACGGTTTGAAAAGTCATATTTTGTGTACTTGTGTGCAATTTAATTCCATGTGCAGTAAATTGGAAGGAATTTTCAAACATATTGGTCTAACGGCTATGACACAATTAAGCATGGAGTGCCATGGCATTTAAATTTCAAAAAATTAAAGAAAGGTCAGAAACACATGAAACCTTGCTTGATGTAATGTCATGCCACCAAGATGATGTGGTAAAAAAATCAGCATGTTTGACGAAAGTTTGGACACACACCCCTCACAAACTAAAGCAACTCACTAGAAGACTCATGGTTCCGAGAGGGAATAATGCATGGTTGATGATGAACGGGAGATAGCTTCCCCATACGGCCTTCAATTTTTTTCTACATTTAACATGCACTAATAAAACTGTCATGTGAAAAATTAGAAAATTTCAAGTGTCATTTGACCTTTTAAAGACATTTATGTGATTCTATAGCCATTTAATGACCGTAATTCAAATTTGACCAACATGTACATGCAACAGCTAACTATAACAGATTGAAAAATCATATTCGTCCACTTGTGTGCGAGTTAATTCCATGTGCACTAAATTAGAAGGAATTTTCAAACATATTGGTCTCACGGCATGGACACATGCCTGGTGTGCCCTGGCATTTTAATTCCAAAGAATTAAAAAATGATCAGAAAAACATGAAACATTGCTTGATGTAATGTCATGTCACCAAGATTATGTGGTAAAAAATTGGCTTGTTTGACGAAAGTTTGGACAGACACCCCTCACAAACCGGAGCAACTCACTAGAAGGCGCGTGGTTCCGAGATGGAACAATGCATGTTTGATGATGAACGGGAGATAGATTCCTCTTACGGCCTTCAAATTTTTTCTAGGTTTAACATGCACTAATACAACTGTCATGCAAAAATTTGGAAAATTTTAGGGGTCGTTTGACCCTTTAAAGACATTTAAGTGATTTTCTTGCCTTTTAATGAACGTAATTCAAATTTGAACTACATAAATGTGCAACGGCTAACCATAACGGTTTGAAAAATCATATTTGTGTGCTTGTGTGCGAGTTAATTCCATGTGTAGTAAATTAGAAGGAATTTTCAAACATATTGGTCTCATGGCATGGACACATGCATGGACTGCCATGGCATTTTAATTCCAAAAAATTAAAAAATTATCAGAAAAACATGAAACCTTGCTTGATGTAATGTCATGCCACCAAGATGATGTGGTAAAAAATTGGCCTGTTTGACAAAAGTTTGGACACATACCCCTCACAAACTGGAGTAAGTCACTAGAAGACTCGTGGTTCCGAGAGGGAACAATGCATGTTTGATGAAAAACGGGAGATAGCTTCCTCTTACGGCCTTCAATTTTTTTCTATGTTTAACATGCACTAATACAACTATCATGTGAAAATTTGGAAAATTTTAGGGTCATTAAACCTTTTAAAGACATTTATGTGATTTTCTAGCCATTTAATGATCGTAATTCAAATTTGAACTACATCTACATGCAACAGCTAACCATTACGGTTTGAAAAATCATATTTGTGTGCTTGTGTGTGAGTTAATTCCATGTGTTTTAAATTAGAAGGAATTTTCAAACATATTTTTCTCACGGCATGGACACATGCATGGAGTGCGATGGCATTTTAATTCCGAAGAATTAAAAAATGATCGTAAAAACATGAAACCTTGCTTGATGTAATGTCATGCCACCAAGCTGATGTGGTATAAAAATTGGCATGCTTGACAAAAGTTTGGAAAATTCTAGGTGTCATTTGACCTTTTAAAGACATTTAAGTGATTTTCTAGCCATTTAATGATAGTTAATTCAAATTTGAACTACATCTACATGCAATGGCTAACCATAATGTTTTGAAAAATCATATTTTTGTGTACTTGTGTGCGAGTTAAAAAATCATCAGAAGATGTAAATATCTGGGGTACAAATAAGAAAATGTAAAGATCTGGCAAGAGAACTGGCCCCCACATGATTGGCAGTTTATTTCGTGGCTCGAGGTTTGGTAGGTGATTGGCTGGGGTTATTAATCAGACTTGGTTCTGTATTGGAAACCGCCAGCTATATAGTTCACACACGGATTTTGCAACGGGAATTGTGTGTAATTCAAACTACAGTACTAGTAAATTTCGGTGACCGGCGTGTGTGCTATTCCTGTTGATCTAGATTCTGGCCGCCAATAAATACTACCTTGCTCACGTCGCCCCTCCTGCATTCTCATCTGCATCCTCCCCTCGCTCGCCATCTCTCTCTCAAATCTCTGGCATGGCGCCACCGGTCTGCCCATGCGCCGACGAGGAGTCGCTGCCCCCCGAGGACAGTCACTCGAAGAGCAGCGATGAGGACCCCTACACGTCGCCGGTCGAGGTTGGGCCGGACCCCGCAACTTTGGATTAGTTAGTTTTGGGGCCAGTACAATATTTGTCTGTGGAAGTCGCTGCCACTCGCTGAGAAAGCTAGACAAATGGCGTTCAAGAAGGAGATGGCGAAGGAGGAAGCCAGGTACCAGGTGGCCTGTGAAGCCCGTGATGCCGCCTGGAAAAAGGAGGAGGCGGAGCTTTGGGGGCGGGCGCGTCGTCGTGCGGAGGAGGTGTACAAAGACGGGTACTTCGCGAGGAAGGTCAAAGGTGCTAGGCGCCTCATCGTTGCATGGAGGTGGGCCGATAAGCTCCAGCATGCCACTGACAAGGAGCTCCGGTGGGCGCCAACAAAATGGCAAGATTGTTCGCGCTCGTCTGCCAGCAAGAGGCAGATCGGTACGTCAAGCGCTGCGAGACGGAGGAGGCGGATTACTTCCTCCGCGCTGGGAAGACGTCGCGCACCAGGGAGCTGCTGGCGAGGGGCTGGCGGAATACTGGCCCCAGGAGGGATTATTAGTTTTAGTATTGTTCATTTAAAATTTTATGCATTGTACCTAGTAGTTATGTATCATCACGTATATGTGATGATATTATATACGTTCTGTGATGAACTAATGAACAATTAATATATATATATATATTATGAATTCCATTTTATATCTGTTTTTGTATACTAATTTGAATCTAGCTGTTATCATCCGCATATGCAGAATGGAAAGCGTATATACACACATTGAAACAGAACATATAAGAACGGAAATAGAGTACACACATTGAAACAGAGCAATAGATGGAGCAATACTATGATTGTTGTGAATACATAGCAATCCACGTCAAAATGACTCAACAAAATAAAATGTGTCCATGATACCATGACCAGCAGCCCTGGCCTACGGTAGCTCTTGGCTCTGCCTGAACTCGTGCAGGCTTTCGTCCAAGCGGTCGACACGCTTGTGGTACATCTGGAGCGTGATTTCGAGCTCCAAGTTGCCTATTTCATCGGAGATCACTAGCTCGAGGATGCGACGGCCATGTTCATCTACTGTGCCTAGGTGGACACCTGGGCCAAGGAGGCGGTCGAGACTACCGACCAGTACGCTGGCATCGAGCAAGCCGCGAACAAGGTGAACGGCGCAGCGGGCTTCCGGTGCAAGTATGACGTGGCTGGCCTCTGGTGCAAGTACGGTACAGAGGGCCTCTGCCCACTCCTGGCGAGGAATGGGGGTACTGACAAGACGTGTACCCAGCTGTGACGCCCTATCGATAGTAGGCAAGCGTCGACGGATCCGCTCTTGCTATGCGGCGCGCCGCGCCTCTTGCTTTGCGGCGCTCCAACGGTCTCGCCGTGTGGCGAGCCGCATCCTATCTGCGCGGACGTGCCTAGCTTGCTCTATGGCATGCCATCGATCATGTTGTGCGGTGAGCTTCAGCCTCTCTATGCTAACATGCCTATCTTGATCCACAGTGCTGAAGCGTCATGTGCCAAGGGTCTGCTCAACCCTAGCGATGACGCACATCACGACGTTGTCCATTGCGTTGCCGGGGAGCACCTCGGCCTCGACCGGCCGTGGTGCCTGCTCGTTTTCCTCGTCGACGAGGTTGATGGTAGAGGTGGCACTTTTGTGGGTTGGCATACTTGGAAAAGGTGGATGCACTATAGGCAGCGCTTGCTGCCTCCATGCGTTGCGCGCTGCCTAGGTTTATGAGTAAAATATCGCTGCATGGTGGGAAACCGGTGTGGAAATGGCGAGAAATGGTGGCTTGTTCTTAAAATGCCATCAATTAGTGGAAACTTAGTATAGAAGGAACATCGAGCAATCACAAGAATTAGATGATGATCAGATGATTGTTTATCCTAGTTAATTATGCATGTAATAGTTTACTTTGGTGTGTGGAAATGTCATGTGTGTACTAGCCACCTATGTAATTGGATATTTTCCGCATATTACACACATCTTGTTTATGTGAAACATTTATGTTCTCTTGGTCAACACAAAAAGGTATCTGAATGAACTGTATGCCCTCCATTGCACACACCTTGATCTAGTTGACTCTCTTGGCTCAACACAAAAACAGTTCATCCGAGTGAACTGTATGTCATATATTGCACACACCTTGATCTGGCCGACCGTTTCTTTTGTGTTGCCTAATCACAAACAGTTCACCCGAGTGAACTGTATGCCGTATATTGCACATGCCTTCATCTGGCTGCCTGTTTCTTTTTTTCTGCCACATCGCAGATAGTTAATTTAACTGAACTGTATGCCCCTCATTGCACACACAACTAAAATCTGAACTGTGTTTGATTTATCCTTCATCGCAAACGTTTTCTATCTTTTTGACAGTTTTTTACATCACCGTTTGCGATTAATGCATCACAGAGAGTTTCGTCTAAGGGTCTCTGATCTTAGTGTCGCGTTAGCAGCATCCTGCAGTATTGATATTTTTGTCATGTCATCCTATTTAGATAGTCATCATATGTTGAATTATGCCATTATATCATGTTAAGTTATCCATCATATATCTAAAACTGTGTCATGCTATCCTGTTTAGTTAGCCGTCATATATGTGAAATTGTGTCATGCTGCCCTGTTTGGTTAGACAACATATATGACAAAAAATAGCCGGTATCACTGTATTTACTTTCTCCTTTTCTCCTTTTCTCCTGCATCACTGTATTTACTCATACCGGCTACTTTCTCCTTTTCTCCTGCATCACTGTATTTACTCATACCGGCTACTTTCGAATTTGAAGTATCCAATTGAAACTCCAATGGCGCAACAGGTATGTTTTTGTTGGGAAATGTAGCATGCAATTTCAAAAAATCCTTTGCTCATGCAAGATCTATCTACGAGATGCATAGAGATGAGAGGAGGAGAGTGTGTCCACATACCCTCATAGACCGAAAGCGGAAGCGTTTGACAACGCGGTTGACGTAGTCGAACTTCTTCTCATTTCGACCGATCAAGCACCGAACATACTGCACCTCCGAGTTCTACACACGTTCATCTCGATGACGTCCCTCGAACTCTTGATCCAACAAAGTGTCGAGGGAGAGTTCCGTCGGCACGATGGCGTGGTCATGGTGATGGTGAAGTGATTCGCGCAAGGCTTCACCTAAGCACTATGAAGATATGACCGGAGGTGTAATCTATGGAGGGAGGCGCTGCACATGGCTAACAGATGTTGTTGTGTGTTCTGTGAGCCTCCCCCCTCATATATATAGGTGGGAGGGAGAGGGGGTAGCCAAGGGGGCTCCCAAGTAGGAGGAATCCTACTTGGGGCCCTAATCCTATTCGGCCCCCCTTACCATATTTTCCGGAGGGGGGAGGAAGGAGGAGGGGGAGAGAAGGAAGGGGGAGGCCGAATCCCTCCCATTCCTTTCTCTCTACTCCTATTTCCTTCCCCTCCTATTTCGGCCTACATGGGGTGCACCAGCCCCTTAGGGGCTGTTCTATCCCCCTCTTGGCCAATTAGGCCCATGTACTTACCGGGGGATGCCCGGAACCCCTTCTGGCGACCCAATATGTACCCGGTACCCCCAGAATTCTTCCAGTGTCCGAATACCGTCGTCCTATATATTAATATTTACCTCTCAGACATTTTGAGACTCCTCGTCATGTCCGTGATCTCATCAGGGACTCCGAACAACATTCGGTCACCAAATCACATAACTCATATAATAGAACATCGTCATCGAACGTTAAGCATGCGGACCCTATGGGTTCAAGAACTATGTAGACATGACCGAGACACCTCTCTGGTTAATAACCAATAGGGGAAACTGGATTCTCATATTAGTTACCACATATTCTACGAAGATCTTTATCCGTCATACCATAATGACAACATACGTTATTCCCTTTTTCATCGGTATGTTACTTGCCCGAGATTCGATTGTCGATATCTTCATACCTAATTTAATCTCATTACCGGCAAGTCTATTTACTTGTTCTGTAATCCATCATCCCGCAACTAACTCAATAGTCACATTGCTTGCAAGGCTTATTATGATGTGCATTACCAAGAGGGCCCAGAGATACCTCTTCAATAATTGGAGTGACAAATCCTAATCTCGATCTATGCCAACCCAACGAATACCTGTGGAGATACCTATAGAGAATGTTTATAATCACACAGTTACATTGTGACATTTGATAGCACACAAGGTATTTATACGGTATCCGGGAGTTGCATAATCTCATAGTCAAAGGAATATGTATATGACATGAAGAAAGCAATAGCAATAATACTTAATGATCATTATGCTAAGCTAAAGGCTGGGTCTTATCCATCACATCATTCTCCTAATGATGTGATCCTGTTCATGAAATGACAACACATGTCTATGGATAGGAAACTTAAGCATCTTTGATTAACGAGCTAGTCTAGTAGACTCTTACTATGGACACGGTGTTTTGTCTATGTATCCACACATGTATCAAGTTTTCGATTAATATAATTCTAGCATGAATAATAAACATTTATCATGATATAAGGAAATATAAAATAACAACTTTATTATTGCCTCTAGGGCATATTTCCTTCAGTCTCCCACTTGCACTAGAGTTAATAATCTAGTTCACATCGCCATCTGATTTAACACCAATAGTTCACATCTGTATGTGATTAACACCCATAGTTCACATCACCATGTGACCAACACTCAAAGGGTTTACTAGAGTCAATAATCTAGTTCACATCGCCATGTGATTAACACCCAAAGAGTACCAAGGTGTGATCAAGTTTTGCTTGTGAGAAAAGTTTTAGTCAATGGGTCTGCCACATTCAGATCCGTATGTATTTTGCAAATTTCTATGTCTACAATGCTCTGTATGGAGCTACTATAGCTTATTGCTCCCACTTTCAATATGTACCCAGATCGAGACTTAGAGTCGTCCAGATCGGTGTCAAAGCTTCCCTCGACGTAACTCTTTACGATGAACTCTTTATCACCTCCATAACCGAGAAATATTTCCTTAGTCCTCTAAGGATAATTTTGACAGTTGTCCAGTGATCTACTCCTCGATCACTATTGTACCCCCTTGCCAAGCTCAAGGCAAGGCACACAATAGTTCTGGTACATAGCATGGCATACTTTATAGAACCTATGGTTGAGGCATAGGGAATGACTTCCATTCTCTCTCTATCTTATGCCGTGGTCGGGCTTTGAGTCTTACTCAACTTCACACCTTCAATACAAGCAAGAACTCCTTCTTTGATTGATCCATTTTCAACTCCTTCAAAATCTTGTCAAGGTATGTACTCATTGGAAAAACTTATCAGGCGTATTGATCTATCTTTATAGATCTTGATGCCTAATATATAAGCAGCTTCAACGAGGTCTTTCATTGAAAAATTCTTATTCAAGTATCCTTTTATGCAATCCAGAAATTATATTTCATTTCCAATCAACAATATGTCATCCACATATAACATCAGAAATGCTATAGAGCTCCCACTCACTTTCTTATAAATATCGGCTTCACCGCAAGTCTGTATAAAACCATATGCTTTGATCACCTTATCAAAGCATATATTCCAACTCCAAGATGCTTGCACTAGTCCATAGATGGATCGCTGCAGTTTGCACACTTTGTTAACACCTTTAGGATCCACAAAACCTTTTGGTTGCATCATATACAACTCTTCTTTAAGAAATCCATTAAGGAATGCAGTTTTGATATCCATTTGCCAGATTTCATAAAATGCGGCAATTGCTAACATGATCCGGACAGACTTAAGTCTCGTTACGATTAAGAAAATCTCATTGTAGTCAACACCTTGAACTTGTCAAAAACCTATTGCGACAAGTCAAGATTTGTAGATAGTAACACTACCATCAGTGTCCGTCTTCCTCTTGAAGATCCATTTATTCTCAATGGCTTGCCGATCATTGGGCAAGTCCACCGAAGTTCACACTTTGTTCTCATATATGGATCCTATCTCAAATTTTATGGCCTCAAGCCATCTATCGGTATCTGGATTCATCATATCATTTTCATAGTTTGTAGGTTCGCCATGGACTAATAATAGGACTTCCAGGACATGATTACCGTACCACTCTTGTGCGGAACGTGCTCTATTCGACCTACGAGGTCTAGTAGTAACTTGGTCTAAAGTTTCATGATCATCATCGTTAGCATCCTCTCTAGTTGGTGTAGGCATCACGGGAACAGATTTCACTATTGTGCTACTTTCCAATTCGAGAGAAGGTACAATTACCTCATCAAGTTCTAATTTCCACCCACGCACTGCTTTCGAAAGAAACTCCTTCTCTAGAAAGGACCCATTATTAGCAACAAAGATATTGCCTTTGGATCTATGGTAGAAGGTGTACCCAATTGTTTCGTTAGGGTATCCTTTGAAGACGCACTTCTCTGATTTAGGTTCGAGCTTATCAGGCTGAAGCATTTTGACATAATCGTTGCATCCCCAAACTTTAAGAAACGACAGCTTAGGTTTCTGGCCAAACCATAGTTCATACGGTGTCGTCTCAACGGATTTAGACGATACCCTATTTAACATGAATGTAGTTGTCTCTTATGCATAACCCCAAAACGATAGTGGTAAATCGGTAAGAGACATCATAGATCACACCATATCTAATAAGGTACGTTTAGGATGTTCAGACACACCATTATGATGTGATTTTCCAGGTGGCGTGAGTTGTGAAATTATTCCACATTGTTTTAAATGAAGGCCAAACTCGTAACTCAACTATTTGCCTCCGCGATCAGATCATAGAAACTTTATTTTCTTGTTATGACGATTCTCCACTTCACTCTGAAATTCCTTGAACTTTTCAAATGGTTCGGATTTGTGTTTCATCAAATAGATATACCCATACCTACTCAAATAATTTGTGAAGGTCAGAAAAGAACGATACCCACCACGTGCTTCAACACTCATTCGACCACATACATCAATATGTATTATATCCAATAAGTCATCAGCATGCTGCATTGTTCCATAGAACGAAGTTTTAGTCATATTTACCATGAGGCTTGGTTCGCAAGTATCAAATGATTCATAATCAAGTGATCCCAAAAGCCCATCTGCATGGAGTTTCTTCATGCGCTTTACATCAATATGACCTAAACGGCAGTGCACAAATATGTTGCACTATCATTATTAATTTTGCATCTTTTGGCATCAATATTATGAATATGTGTATCACTACGATCGAGATTCAATAAACCATTCACATTGGATGTATGACCATAGAAGGTTTTATTCATGTAAACTGAACACCAATTATTTTTTGAGTTAAATGAATAACCGTATTGCAATAAATATGATCCAATCGTATTCATGCTCAATGCAAACACCAACTAACATTTATTTAGGTTCAACTAATCCCAAAGGTAGAGGGAGTATGCGATGGTGATCTTATCAACCTTGGAATCTCTTCCAACACACATCGTCACCTCACCCTTAACTAGTCTCTATTCATATTGCAACTCCAATTTCGAGTTACTAATCTTAGCAGCTGAACTGGTATCAAATACCTAGGGATTGCTACAAACACTAGTAAAGTACACATCAATAACATGTATATCAAATATACCTTTGTTCACTTTGCCATCCTTCTTATCCGCCAAGTTTTTGGGACAGTTCCACTTCCACTTCCAGTGACCATTTCCTTTGCAGTAGAAGCACTTAGTTTCAAGTTTGGGTCCAACTTTGGGCTTCTTCACGGGAGTGGCAACTTGCTCGCCATTCTACTTGAAGTTCCCTTTATTTCCCTTGCCCGTTTTCTTGAAACTAGTGGTCTTGTTAACCATCAACATTTGATGCTCTTTCTTGATTTCTACCTTTGCTGATTTCAGCACCGCGAAGAGCTTGGGAATCATTTTCGTCATCCCTTGCATATTATACTTCATCACAAAGTTCTAGTAACTTGGTGATAGTGACTAGAGAACTCTGTCAATCACTATCTTATCTAGAAGATTAACTCCCACTTGATTCAAGTGATTGAAGTACCCAGACATTCTGAGTACATGCTCTCTAGCAGAGCTATTATCCTCCATCTTGTAGGCAAAGTACTTGTCAGAGGTCTCATACCTCTCGACATGGGCATGAGTCTGAAATACCAGTTCCAACTCTTGGAACATCTCATATGCTCCGTGGCATTCAAAATGTTTTTGAAGTCCCGGTTCCAAGCTGTAAAGCATGGCCCACTAAACAATCAAATAGTCATCATGCCGAGCTTGTCAAATGTTCATAACGTCCGCATCTGCTCCTGCAATAGGTATGTCACCTAGCGATGCATCAAGGACATAATTCTTCTATGCATCAATGAGGATAATCCTCAGATCATGACCCAGTTCACATCATTGCTACTATCATCTTTCAACTTTTCTCTAGGAACATATCAAAAATATATAGGAGCTATATCGCGAGCTATTGATCTACAACATAGATATGCAAATACTATCAGGACTAAGTTCATGATAAATTAAGTTCAGTTAATCAAATTATATGAGAACTCCCACTTAGATAGACATCCCTCAAGTCATCTAAATGATACGTGATCCAAATAAACTAACCCATGTCCGATCATCACGTGAGATGGAGTAGTCATCAATGGTGAACATCTCTATGTTGATCATATCTACTATATAATTCACGTTCGACCTTTCGGTCTCCAGTGTTCCAAGGCCATGTCTGTACATGCCAGGCTCATCAAGTTTAACCCGAGTATTCCGCATGTGCAAAACTGTCTTGCACCCGTTGTATGTGAACGTAGAGTCTATCACACGTGATCATCACGTGGTGTCTCAACATGACAAACTTTCGCTATGGTGCATACTCAAGGAGAACACTTATACCTTGAAATTTTAGTTAAGGGATCATCTTATAATGCTACCGCCGTACTAAGCAAAATAAGATGCATAAAAGATAAGCATCACATGCAATCAAAATATGTGACATGATATGGCCATCATCATCTTGTGCTTTTGATCTCCATCTCCAAAGAATCATCATTATCTCCATTGGCACCGGTCGACACCTTGATCTCCATTGTTGCATCGTGGTCGTCTCGCCAACTATTGCTTATACAACTATCAATAATGCAAAGTGATAAAGTAAAGCAATTACATGGCGTTTGCATTTCATACAATAAAGCGACAACCATAAGCCTCCTGCCAGTCGCCGATAACTTAAGAAACATGATCATCTCATACAACAACGTATATCACATCATGTCTTGGCCATATCACATCACAACATGCCTTGCAAAAACAAGTTAGACGTCCTCTACTTTGTTGTTGCAAGTTTTACGTGGCTGCTATGGGCTTCTGGCAAGAACCGTTCTTACGTACACATAAAAACCACAACGTTGATTTATAAAGTTTGCTGTTTTAACCTTCAACAAGGATCGGCGGTAGTCAAATTCGACTCAAGTAAAGTAGGAGAAATAGACACCCGCCAGCCACGTTTATGCAAAAACAAGTTGCATGTCTGCCGGTGGAACCAGTCTCATGAATGTGGTCAAGTAAGGTTGGTCCAGGCCACTTCATCCAACACTACCAATGAATCATAATAAGACATTCGTAGTAAGAAGTATGATGATCACCGCCCACAACTCTTTGTGTTCTACTCGTGCATATCATCTACTCATATACCTAGCTCGGATGCCACTTTTGGGAAACGTAGCATGCAATTTCAAAAAATTCCTACGCTCACGCAAGATCTATAGGAGATGCATAGCAACGAGAGGGGGAGAGTGTGTCCACGTACCCTCGTAGAACGAAAGCGGAAGCGTTTGACAACGCGGTTGATGTAGTCGAACTTCTTCTTGTTCTGACCGATCAACCACTGAATGTATGTCACCTCCGAGTTCTACACACATTCAGCTCGATGATGTCCCTTGAACTCTTGATCCAGCAAAGTGCAAAAGGAGAGTTCCGTCAGCACGACGGTGTGGTGACAGTGATGGTGAAGTAATCCGCGCAGGGCTTTGCCTAAGCACAACAAACATATGACCGGAGGTGCAATCTGTGGAGGGAGGAGCCGCACATGGTAACAGATGTTGTTGCGTGTTCTAGGAGCCTCCCCCTCATATATATAGGTTGGAGGGAGAGGGGCTAGCTAAGGGGCGCCCAAGTAGGAGGAATCCTACATGGGGCCCTAATCCTATTCGCCCCACTTACCATATCTTCCGGATGGGGAAGGAAGGATCAGGGGGAAGAGAAGGAAGGTGGATGCCGAATCACTCCCCTTCATTTCTCTCATCTCCTCTTTCCTTCCCCTCCTATTTCGGCCTAAATGCGGTGCACCAGCCCCTTAGGGGATGGTCTGTCCCCCTCTTGGCCCATTAGGCCCATGTAGTTGTTGGGGGGGGGGGTGTGCCCGAAACTCCTTTCGATGACCCGATATGTACCCGGTACCCCCGGAACACTTCCAGTGTCCGAACACCATCGCCCTATATATATATATATCAATCTTTACCTCTCGAGCATTTCAAGACTCCTTGTCATGTCTGTGATCTCATCTGGGACTCCTAACAATATCCGGTCACCAAATCACATAACTCATATAATAGAAAATCGTCATCGAATGTTAAGCGCGCGGACCCTACGGGTTCGAGAACTATGTAGACATGACCGAGACACCTCACCGATCAATAACCAACAGCGGAACCTGGATTCTCATATTGGTTCCCACATATTCTACGAAGATCTTTATCGGTCGTACCGTAATGACAACATACATTATTCCCTTTGTCATCAGTATGTTACTTGCCCGAGATTCAATCGTCGGTATCTTCATACCTAGTTCAATCTCGTTACTGGAAAGTCTCTTTACTCGTTCCATAACGCATCATCCCGCAACTAAACTAATTAGTCACATTGCTTGCAAGGCTTATTATGATGTGCATTACCGAGAGGGCCCAGAGATAGCTCTCCGATACTCGGAGTGACAAATCCTAATCTTGATCTATGGCAACCCAAGAAACACCTTCAGAGATACCTGTAGAGCATCTTTATAATCACCCAATTACATTGTGACATTTGATAGCACACGAGGTATTGCTCCGGTATCCGGGAGTTGCATAATCTCATAGTCAACGGAATATGTACATGACATGATGAAAGCAATAGCAATAAAACTTAACGATCATTATGCTAAGGTAACGGATGGATCTTGTCCATCACATCATTCTCCTAATGATGTTATCCCGTTCATCAAATGACAACACATGTCTATGGTTGGGAAACTTAACCATCTTTGATTAACGAGCTAGTCTAGTAGAGGCTTACGAGGGACATGGTGTTTTGTCTATGTATCCACAAATGTATCAAGTTTCCGGTTAATACAATTCTAGCATGAATAATAAAAATTTATCATGATATAAGGAAATATAAAATAACAACTTTATTATTGCCTCTAGGGCATATTTCCTTCAGTTTTAAACCTATTTCTTTAACTGGATTGTTGTTCTAACTTCTTGTTCTATGTTGATTTCAGTTTCAGTTGTATAAATAGTTATGTTCTCATGTGGTGAACATTACAAGTGTTGCCAGTGCTGTGTAGTTTCTCACACTTATATTGTATCTATGTTGTTGTGTCTTCAAAATATATGATTCAAACTGTGTCTCTATCTTGATTTGGCATCATAAACTAGAATGATATGGACAATGCAATGACCATAGTACATAGATATATGTTTGTTTCATGCTGTTATCATGTCCACCTTACTATTGAACTGGTTTACCAAAATGAGTTTAATATACTACATGCTAAACATGTGATGCATCTGCTTGTTTCTCTTGTAGAATGTGAACAGAATATTGGAGAAGAGCACCCAACTATGCAATGGTAGAGAAAGTAATGTAGATAAGGTTCAAGATAGTGAGACAACCCTGTTGGTCTCCAAGAAAGGTGATAAAAACGATCTTGTAGACAGGTAGACAACCCCATAGTCCTGCGTTGATGTAGTGTTTGAGTTACTGGCTAGTACAACTGGCACAAGCTCTTCGAACTCGCTGCCTGAATCAATTCGGATTCTCCAGCCTCAGCTACAAGCTAAAAGGCATCAGTCAGCTGTGATGTGGTAAGAGACCAAAGGACCAAGGAAGTCCTTGTAGAATTCATATGCATACTTTCTAGTGCAACGGCAAGCGCTGGAGGATTTAAGTGCCAAACAAGAGAAAGATAATAAGCTTGCTAAGCCTCTTGCCAGCATTATGGGTACCCAGGATATTGTTTCTTGAGCTCTTCCGAAGTGGTTTCAGTTCTGGACTTGTTTTGCTGCGGCATTTATTTGCACTAGTCGCCAACTTTGACAACCAGTGTATGTGATATGTTGCATTGTTCCCTATATTTGCACTGGTGGCGAACTTTGATGCCAAGTGGATGTAATATGTGTAATAGATGTGATAGCCTAGCGTAAGTTGCTTGCTTATTTATTTCCTTGTTGTCTTGTTTATTTGTTTGCTTGTAGTCAGTGCAGTTCTTTTTTTGCGGTTTGCTAGTGGCTGCAATAACCTATTTTTTAAAACTAGGCCACAATAACCATGGGCTACATATTTACTATAGTGACCATGGGCCTCCTACGGGCCGTAGGAACAATGGGCCTTCTATGGGCCGTAGAAACTATGGGCCTGCTACGGGTTGTAGAAACAATGGGCCTTCTACGAGTCGTAGCACCAATGGGCCTTCTACAGGTCGTATGATCGATTGGCCAAACAAGGGCCAATAACGGACTGCATTATAGGTCTTAAACGGGCTAGAGTTGGAATCGTCCTTTCATGGGCCGACCATAACGGGTCGTCATTAATCGGCCATATTTGATGATGCTATGAAAATGGCCCAACAGATTAACATGACACAAACGGGCCGACTGTAAGAACATGCTGAATTTGGCC
Source organism: Triticum aestivum (assembly GCF_018294505.1). Taxonomy (NCBI): domain Eukaryota; kingdom Viridiplantae; phylum Streptophyta; class Magnoliopsida; order Poales; family Poaceae; genus Triticum; species Triticum aestivum. The sequence goes on along the minus strand of NC_057803.1, from coordinate 294,223,109 downwards.
CACAAGCAGAAAAGGCCAGTAACTGGCCGTAAGTAACCGAATGTTGGAAATGAGCTCAAGAATAAATGGGCCCTGAGAAGGCCGAAAGATAACACGGGCTGGAAACGGAGCAATGGAATAATGTGCCATTAATGGGTATAAAGTGATACACTATTCATTACGGGACAGTTTCACCACAGGTCGTTAATGGGCCAAGAGTTAAAAAGGGCCTCATATGGGTCGAAAGACGTCATGGGCCATACATGGGCCGGAAGTTACAACGGGCTGGAATCAAATTGGACGGCCCAAATGATGCTACTAGGCCTAATTTGGATAGGCCATAAGGGTCGTGAGTTAGCGGGTTGTAAATGGGCTATATCCAAATAGGTCGTTAACGGGCTTTCCATGGGCCGGCCTGCTACCTTTAAACCAAGTTAAATGGGCCGGCCTTTTCACCGGAATGGGCCTCTATTGGGCCGTGCCACATGTCGATGTATCATAGGCGCCTCTGGTCCAATGAGTGCATGACATCTGTCCCAATGGTGAGCCGACACGTGGTTCCTCTAGCCATTGAGAATTTTACACGTGGAAAATCCCAATTGGTCTGGGCTGTTAACGAGTTATCGGATCCAAAACCGGACCCGATAGCTTAACGACCACCCGTTACGGTGGATGCCACGTGTCGGTTACCCTTGACGAAAGCACTTCCATGACACGCCATTTATCGTCATAGAAGTGGACACTTCTGTGATGATAATTTTGGTAATATCCTGGAACACTTCTACGACAGCACAAGTATGACTATCTTGATTCTGTCATAAAACGTGCATGACAGTAAACGTGACCTACTATGACAAACACGTATCATCACGGAAGTGTATTTTTTTGTAGTGGCGGCGGGGATTTGGAGGCATGAGGATGTTTCGCACGCGCCATCTAAGCAATCAGGGCGGGGCCATGATAGAGATCGGTTGGTTACCTGACTAGATCGACGATACTCAGGCATAACATAGATGTGGTTGAATCTGTGGTTACGGCGGGGGCGATTTGAGCTACAACTAGGGGAAGATACTGAGGATATTTGATGGGTGGGGATGTGGTGGGAGGAATAAAATCTGAAATTGCGCGCCTAATGAAAATTTTGCTGCGAAGTTTGAAACTTGGGCGGGGGAAACACACAACATAGACGGAGCGCGTAAAATACTCGTGTGCGAGAAAATAGAAAATTGGCAGATCTCGTCTCCAAAAAAGTGTACACGTGTAGTTGATTTTTTCGGTCAATGGTACGCTTGCTTTATTAGGAAACATCGCAGAGGTAACTGACTTAAGGATCATTAACGCAAAAAACGCACACGGGTACACCATAGAAATCGTGTGTTTTGTGATCTTCTAATAATTCTTATATATCTATCAGCATCTCCAACTGCACCTAATTTCAAAATTCTCTTTCATTGTATCACGATTATTTAATGTACATGAACGAGGCAAGGTGACACCCGCCGAACAATCATCGGTTTATGAAATGCAATCAAGTATCAACGTGCCTCGCTCGCATAGCCAGGTTTGTTCCTAAGCAACAAGAGAGATGCTTGCTGCCATCCGCCGTCGCGACAATTTAAGCCGATGTGCGGCCAACTCGCGCAGGGAGGTGGGACTAAAAACCAGCCGCGGCCAGCTCTAGTCTCCGGTGGCTGCGGGCCGACATTTCGGCAGTATTTAGGGTCAGGGTGCGGCTACAAAACTTCAGTGAACCCATGCTAATCAACGCTCAAAGCCCTCAAAGGACACGCTTACCGACATTGTACGTTAATAATAGATAGTACCAACTTAAAGTACTACTGGTAATTTGCTCTAAAACTAGTATGTATGTAGTACTGGACTATTGGTAGATGCTCGTAATTAATTATACAAACTTACGGGTGACACATGCACTAAATACTTCTCACATGATGGCATCAGGGAATGCTGGCCAGACATCGTCGTTCTCCTTCTCAGCCTTGTAAGCGGCAGCCGACCGTTCTTCGTTCTCCGCCAAGCTCTCCTCGGCATGACATCCGGCCTCTTCTTTCTTGCTGTGGTGGGACTCTCTTTTCTTGACTGATTTCTGCTTTTTCCGCGCCTTCTGTGCGGCTTTGGCCGCCTTTAGATCCACGACCCATTCAGCCATGGCAGCACCAAAGTATGCCCACGTACTTGTGCAGCCGCCGGCGGCGATAACTTGGCGCGGGGGATGCCATCACTTTCTTACCATGTGTACGGTCACGAGCAGCGTGGAACGCGGTGCGGCGGGATGCAATCGCTTCCTTACTAGTTACTGTGCACCGCGGTGCCATGAACGACTCTTAGAGAGAGCTCTAGGACGGAGTGGCCAGACAGCCTTACATTGTGGTGGTTTTAACAGCTCAACGATAAACAATGAAGGAAGTCTTGCTCATTCATTCTCGCACATGGTTCATCTCCATTGCCTCCAGAAACAGTGTGCAATGAGCCTATTGTGTACTGTGTTATGATTGGCCTGAACTCCAGTCACACGGATCACACATGCGCATCGTAGGATGCGTCGCGATCCAACAGCAATACACGTCCCTCACATCACACCCATGTAGTTGTAGCTGGATTGGATTTATATGTGCTAAATGTCTAGAAATGCACATAATCCCCTAAATATGGTAAATGAGCCTGGAAAAGTGCCAAATTTGAACACGCTGATTTGCAGGGTGCATGTTCATCATAGAAAAAACTCAAGGGCAAAGAACAAAGAAAATTTGGATTCCCCTTCAATCTTGTTGATTTCCCTCTCGAAAGCATGGAACTTCCTTGGTGATGGTTCGATTTATGAAGGGCGTGCATGATGACATAAGCGAAAACCTTTTCAAATTTTTACCAGGGCATGGTGAGCCATACCATGACACCATGCCAGGCTTCATGTTTTTCAAGCATTTATTTCATTTTTCTATAGATGAAAACCCAATAAACAAACGTTTGTGGTTGACTATTGCCAGACATTTCATCGAAATATCTGCCCATTACTTGTAGAAGGCATAATAATTTACTAAATAGCACGATAATGGTTTTCCATACTATTCTTGTGCACCCTTTGATGCATCGATTGTCTGAATTGAATTATGTGCATTAATGCTTAAAAAATGCACATAACCCCCAAAATATGGTAAACGAATCCGGAAAAGTGCCAAATTTGAACAAGGTGATTTGCAGGGTGTATGTTCATCGTAGAAAAAACTCATGGACAAAGGACAAAGGAAATTTGGATTGCCCTTCAATCATGGTGATTTCCCCCTCGAAACTGTCAGGACCCCGATCCTAAGTCACACCGATCTAGCATGTAACACATCATATCACTTTGCGGCCTCACGCACGGTATTCCAACGGGTGCCACCTTACTTGGCCCGAGACCGTTTGCGCCTTTTGGTTCACGTATATGATAGTGTCTCTAGCATCCATATGACAGAGAACCCGGGCCGACATGACTAGTCGTGAATTCAAAGTGGCACTAACTTACAGGGACATGCATACATGACCCAGCAACGAACGTGTCGGTCATCAACGTATGAACCCAAGTCGTAGCAAGATAAAAGGACTTAAAGGAACAACGCGTGACATTTCCCCGAAGGGACATACACATGAACGAAGAAGGACACATCCCGGCTAGCCTAAGTGTTCTGGAGCAGTAGCAAGCTACCATGGCTCAGTGGAAGCACTAGGAGACATTTCCCAGTAAGAGAGGCTACCAAGAATAAACAACTAGGTTGTCGGATCCCACACATACCAAGCATTTTAATAACATACACACAATATGCTCGATATGTGCAAATACAACATGGCATCACAACAAAACTGTACGACTCAAAGTATTTATTCATTAGGCTCCGAGGAGCCAGATATTACAAACATGGGTCTGAGGACCCAACATTCAGAGCATACAAGTCAATAGCACATGCGGAAGATTAACATGTCCGAGTACAGACATCTACAAATGAAAGGGGCTGAGAAGCCTGACTATCTATAAGATCCTGTCGAGGACACAAGTTGTAGCTGAGGTAACAAGCTAAACGTTGAAGTCCACCAGGAACTACTAGCGGGACTGAAGTCTCTCCGCAAAAACATAAATTAAGCAAACGTGAGTACAAATGTACCCAGCAAGACTTACATCAACTACCGCAACATGTAACAGTTGAATCATTGTTGTCCTAATGCAGTAAAATAGAGAAGGAGCGAGAGAGTGGGATTGTATCGGAATGGACAAGGGGGTTTTGCTTGCCTGGCACTTCTGAAGATAGTATAGTTCTTCATCGGTGTCATCGATCACATCGTCGGTAGGTCGTCTACTGAGAGGGGACAAAGACCGGCAACAGAGAAGGAAACACAATCAATGCAATGCATAATATGATGCATGATCATGACATGGTAAAACGAGTGTGTTGGGCTAGTGAAGCTACAACCAAATGTGTTTGAGTTATTTTGAACCAAAGGTTCAACTACAAACTTAAACTATGAATTCAAATAGTGCATTATCATGTTTTGATCTAAACGGCAAGGTTAAGTTGCTTTATCATGCATGAAACCAGTACAGATGGATAGATTGGATTTTTTGATCATTTTTCATATATAAATCTTTGCATTTGTAGTTACAGATTAATTTCTATGATTTTTAGAAGTTTTGGGCATTTTCAGGAATTTCCTGAATTATTAAAAACCAGAAAATGATTAACTGCGTTAGCACTACATCGCTATGACGTCAGCAGGGTCAATAGGGCCGGCCAAGGTCAAACCTGACGCTGGGGCCCACATGTCAGTATCTAGCTAACTAACCTAAGTTAATTAGTACTAATCTAATTCTAAACTAGATTAGTTAAGGCCCTGGGCCCACACGTCAGTGATCCAGTGGGGTCAAACTGTGGTCAAACCTGGGTCAACTCGCAGGAGTTGACCCATGGCTCATCGCTGGCGGAGCCAGAGACGGCGAATGGCGTCGGGTTTCGCCCTCCGGTGACCAAAAGGGTGGCGGAGGGGCTCTACGAGACGCCCAGGCTCGCGTGCATCCATTGTGGCCAGCGGCAGCAGCTGGCGTGCACAACAATGACGGCGGCGATGGCAAGTGCGGCGGCCGGAGCTCGGCGAGCTTGGGCGCGAGGGTTACGGGTCACTAGCGAGCGACCTGAGGCGTGCTGCGGCTTCCTGGGTATGCCCGGAGCACGACTACGTCCTTGGTTTGGCCAGGCAGGGCTCTGTGACGCCTCGAGACCGATGTGCCAAGTGTCGTCCAGTTATTCGCTGTTGTTGCCTTGTCATGTGCTTGCATGTCATGCATTTCATATCATGTCATCATGTGCATCGCATTTGCATACATGTTCGTCTCATGCATCCGAGCATTTTCCCCGTTGTCCGTTTTGCATTACGGCGCTCCTATGTCATCCGATGTTCCCTTTTACCTCTTTTTGTGTGCGGGTGTTAAACGTTCTCGGATTGGACCGAGACTTGCCTAGCGGCCTTGGTATACTAACGGTAGACTGTCTGTCAAGTTTCATGCCATTTGGACTTCGTTTGATACTCCAACGATTAACCAAGGGACTGTAAAGGTCTCGTGTGTATTGCAGCCCAGCACCCCTCCAAAGTGGCCCAAAACCCACCTAAACCTCCTCCATCTTCTCGGTCGTTCGATCACTATCATGTGGCCGAAAACCGCACCTCATTTGGACTCTCCTAGCTCCCCCTACCTATAAATAGGTGCCCCCCCCTCCATTTTCGCGGATGAACCCTAAATTTTCCCTCCACGCCGCGCCAGACATGTCCGACCCCGCACCAGACGCGTACAGCCGCCGCCCTGTCCAATCCTGTCGCGCCACGTGGCACGCCCCCATCCCACCGCCGCCGCGGCCTCCGGAGCCCATCCGGGGCCCGCACGAGCCTGGATCTCGCCGCAGCCCGGCCCGCGTCGTCCCGCCTTCTTCTCCAACGCCGGCCGGCCCGGCCACTCGCCGGACTCCACCACCATCACCGGCGCAGTCGCCCGCCGCCGCCGCAGTGCGCCACCACCGCGCCCGCGCCGCCACCGCCCTTGCGCCGCCGCTCGCCCTCCATGCCGCACCGCCACGGCACCGCGCCGCCCGATGCCGAGCCGCCGAGCTCCGGCGACCTCGCCATCGCCGGAGAGCTCCAGTGCCGCCGCCTCCTTGCCGGAATCCGCTCCGTGGCAGATCTGGGCGGGTGGATGAGATCAACCCGTCCCCAGTATTTTTGGGCATTTTCATCGCATCATAACTTTGCACCCATGGCTCCGTTTTGGGCTTGTAGCATATCAAATTGTTCGTCCCGACGAGTACTTCATTTCATTCCATTGCACCATGTTCATTTGAGTTCATCTGGATTACCTAAATGTTGTTGCAGGAGTGCTATGCAATGTTAGTTTTAGATTCTTATCAGTATTTGGACTTTTGTCATTTTTTCCATGATTAATGTGTGCCTCCTATGAACTTGAGCCCTACATGTGTTTTGAAGTATGTCATGCCATCTTTACAGGGGTGTATGCCATGTATTTTTGTGATCTCTGTGGTGACTAGCACAAGCATGCAAAGTAGTTCTCGTAATGTTGCTGTTTTCAGGGACTTAGAAATCTTCTAAGTCTTTGTCCTGTTAATATTTTTATGCCATGTAATCATGTTGCTACAAAGTGATCCATGACTCTCTTGAGCATGATCAGTAAGGATGTTTTGTAGATATTGTGGTGCTCTATCCATCCATGTCTTTGTTTGCAATTATGGAGCAACCTAGCTTGAGTCAATCGAGCTCTACTTTTGCTATAAAATGTTCCTGGCAGAATGTTTATGTGTTAAGCATTTGTGCCGAGGTTGTTGTAATTGGTCCATGCATGCTATGATGTTGTTCTTACCATTTTTAGCTTCTATGCCATGTCTACTTGCTTGGTGTATGCTTAGTTTGTCATGCAATGCCTTGTGGTGAGTGCATCGAGCTCGTAAACATGCCTACTTAATATCTGTTTTGCCATGCTCCAGTTTTTCTACTAAGTCTGAATCTGTTAACGATAATTGCTATGTTCACATGGTTGCCATTGTATTTTCTGATCCCTTTTGGCTTATGGTCAGTAAGGGACTTTTGTTGTATGCTTTGAGTAGCTTCATGCCATGCCTTGCTTTGCCATGATATGTTCCTGTAGCATGTTGTTATCTTTCTCTAAACAATGCTTCCTGATGTTAAATTCCTGGCATGTTGTTATTTTCACCAAGTCGGTAACCTGATATCTTTTGCACTTTTGCCATGCTTGTTTGAACCTGCTATTTAGTGAATTAGCCGTAGCTGAGTGTTCATCTTTTGTCAAGCATCTTGAGTGGATCCCTTCCATGTGATTTGTTGTCAAGTTAGAGTGATGTAACTTATTTTCCTTGATGCATTTAGATGGCCTCATGCTGTTAATCGCAGACCGGTGCCATATTTGTTTTGCTTGCCATTTGCAAACCATGCATCCGATTCTGGTGATCTTTATATCGATTTCGACCGAAATCAACTCCTCTTTCCAGTGGCACTCTTGGTTTTCCAAGTTGAGGTCAGGTTCAATCTTTCCTTTCCGAAGCATGCTTATGCATTGCATATCACATCCCGCATATCATGCCATGTTTTGCAGGATGTTGCTTGTGCATTGCACGTGGTTGATTGTGTCTCCCTTTGCTTGTGTTCTTGCTTTTGGGTAGAGCCGGGAGACGAGTACGTGATCGTGGAACCCGTTGAGTACGTTTTCGAGGATCAAGCTTTCGTCTTCTCGGAGGACTTTGCAGGCAAGATGACCACACCCTCGAAATCACTTCTATCTTTGCTTGCTAGTTGCTCGCTCTTTTGCTATGCCTATGCTGCGATACCTACCACTTGCTATATCATGCCTCCCATATTGCTAAGCCAAGCCTCTAACCCACCTTGTCCTAGCAAACCGTTGTTTGGCCACGTTACCGCTTTGCTCAGCCCCTCTTAGAGCGTTGCTAGTTGCAGGTGAAGATTGGAGTTTGTTCCATGTTGGAACATGAATATTTGTTGGGATATCACAATATCTCTTATTCTAATTAATGGATCTATACACTTGGTAAAGGGTGGAAGGCTCGGCCTTTTGCCTGGTGTTTTGTTCCACTCTTGCCGCCCTAGTTTCCGTCATACCGGTGATATGTTCCATGATTTTGCGTTCCTTACACGGTTGGGTTATAATGGGAACCCCTTGACAGTTCGCCTTGAATAAAACTCCTCCAGCAAGGCCCAACTTTGGTTTTACCATTTGCCACCTAGCCCTTTTAACTTGGGTCGGCCAACCCAGGGTCATCTTTATTTTAAACCCCCGGGCCAGTGCTCCTCTGAGTGTTGGTCCAACCTGTCAGCTGCCGGTGGCCACCTGGGGCAACTCTGGGCTGGCCTATCGGAACCTTGGACAATCCGGTGTGCCCTGAGAACGAGATATGTGCAGCCCCTATCAGGATTTGTCTGCACAATCGGGTGGCTTTTCTGGTCTTGTTTTACCATTGTCGAAATGTCTTGTAATCGGGATTCCGAGCCTGATCGGGTCTTCCTGGGAGAAGGAATATCCTTCGTTGACTGTGAGAGCTTGTGATGGGCTAAGTTGGGACACCCCTGCAGGGTTTTGAACTTTCAAAAGCCATGCCCGCGGTTCTGGGCAGATGGGAATTTGTTAATGTCCGCTTGTAGAAAACTTGTCACTTAACTTAATTAAAATGCATCAACCGCGTGTGTAGCCGTGATGGTATCTTTCTGGTGGGTCTGGGAAGTAAACATAGTGTTGGAGTTATGCTTGAACGTAGGTTGTTCTAGGATCACTTCTTGATCAGCAGAACGTGCTTTGCCTTCTCTTCTCGCTCTCTTTTGCGTAAGATAGCCACCATATATGCTAGTGCTTGCTGCAGCTCCACCTCATACCTTTTCCCTACCTATAAGCTTAAATAGTCTTGATTGCGAGGGTGTGAGATTGTTAAGTCCCCGTGACTCACAGATTACTTCCAAAACCAGTTGCAGGTGCCGATGTAACCATGCAGGTGACGCAACCTAGCTCAAGGAGGAGCTCGATGAAGATCTTGTTCTTTGTGTTGTTTCGTTTTCCAGTTGATCAGTAGTGGAGCCTAGTTGGAGCGATCAGGAATCTGTAGCATTAGGGGTAGTCTTCTTTTATTTGGTTCTATTGTCAGACCTTGTTTGTATCTGTTGATGTAATGCTATATTCATGTATTGTGTGAAGTGGCGATTGTAAGCCAACTCTGTACCTCTTTCTTATTCAGTACATGGGATGTGTAAAGATTACCCCTCTTGCGACATTTCCTACAATGCGGTTATGCTCTAAGTCGTGCTCCGACACGTGGGAGATATAGCCGCATCGTGGGTATTACAGGCTCCTAGCGACGGCGAGCTTTGTGGCGGCGGCGGCGGACTCCCGCCGAGGTGGAAACCACGGCTAGAGGTTGCAAGAGATGACGGGGAGAGGGGCGGAGGAAAGAGGGGCTCATAGGGAACTCACGGAGCAAGCTAGTGAGCTCGGGGGAGGCCGGACGGCGATGTATGGGCGGCGGCGATCTCGGACGACCGAGGGGGAAAATGGCGGCGTTGGAGATGCCACAGGGCTTCTAGCACCGCATGGCTCGATGGAGAGGACGACGACGTATGGGCAGAGCTTGGGGACACGTCGGTGAGGCAATAGGTGGAAGGTGGCCGTGGCTACGGCGACCGGTGGCAACGGCTGCACTCAAGAAGAGAGCAAAGAGGGGAGTGGAGAGAGCTGCGAGGAGGGAGGTGCGTGGCACCCTCTGCTGAGTCCAGCGGCAAGCAGGCAAGCACGAGGTGGCCGGCACGTGCACGCGCGCATCGGGCACACGCCCTCCTGCCTACTGGCAGGAGGTTGAAGACGGTGGCGGCTGCGGCGGGATGCGCTGCTGCTGGGCCAGCTAGGTAAGTTTCCTTTCTCTCCCTCTTTCTATTGGTTTTAGCTTTCTATTTCTTCTGTAGCTTCAGGGCTTTATTAAAAATACCTAGACATTCTCAAAAATCATGAAACTACTCATGGCTACTTTTTAGAGTATATCCAACAGTAAACATTTTAGTTTATGATTATTTGGACATTTAAAATATTTTATAGCATTTAAATGTCCAAATGCAAATAACATATGATTTAATCCAGTGAACTTATTATGTCCTAGAAAAGTGTGCACCATTTTTTTCAAAGGTTCGGGACCAAGGCAAAGATGATGAACATTTTATAAGGGCATTTCAGGTTCATTGAAAAAGATTTTAGTAAACCCTAGTTGGATTAAGAGGGTGCTGGGGATTTCTGTCATCCCGATTTCAACTTTCTGAGTAAAGTAGACATGATGCATCAACTCTAATGCATATACTGACTAGGGTTGTGACAACTCACCCTCACTAAACAAGAATCTCGTCCCGAGATTCAAGCGTATGGTGAGATGAAGGGGGGAAGCAGACTAACACAATCTTCATGATCTAGATTGCACTTCATAATTACGTTGATTCGATCACCGTCTTTGTCTCGATGTCTTGCTCAAAGAACTCCAACCAACATGACAATGAGAGGAAAGGAAAAACTCTAGAAGGATCAATCTCCACGAAGATCGAACAACTCAGTATCAAATCATGAAATGGGACATAGCAACATCTCTCAAGCTGAGACACGAAGCATAAATCTAGAGGGATGGAGTGAAACAAATGACTGAGGTTCACTAGGTAGACAACAATTCCACACTTAAGAAGGTGGTGAACGGTTGTCAACGTAGCGAGCAGTTGAGTTGCCATGATACCATAACAGGACACCTCAGGAAAAATGACTTGTGGAATTATTACCTTAAGTGGCAAAAAGAATTACTTTTGATATAGAGATCACAGAGACTCTCTATACCAGCCTAAGGCAAATCTCGAGCGATCGTTTGGAGGAGTTCGGTAGAATGGCATACTTGGACTAGTATGGATGATGTGGATTACCTTGTTGAAGACAACGCAAGGGATGATTTTGCTTATCATCGGAAATGGGTGGAATCCGTGGTAGGACCAGTTTTGAAGATGATCCTGATCAATAATTACTGAGAAGGGTAATCCAGAGTAGGATGGCACAATGACGATGCAAGCTGGGAATGAAATGCAAATGATGGGAATGATTCTAGTTACTGGGAAATGAATCAACAGATGAGAGTGATTCCATTGTATGGAAGGTTATAGCATAACCGAGGAAACTGGGAGCAATCCCAGTTACTGCCGAAGATAACACCTGGTGCTTGCACGTGCTCTCAAGAAATCGAGCATTTCCATATTCATCATGGTTTTACCAATATCCATGTCAAGAATCCTGGCAACACAATATACTATCATGATGAGTAGTGATGGACGATGCACATGCAAAGGAAGATAACACCTTCTCAGATTTCACCTTAGCGAGGCCAAGAGATCAAAATATGGATGATCGACTGAGAAACATTTAGCGCTCTACTTCTAATGTTCTCCTTGATGTGCTAGCGTAACCCATTCATTGAAATGGTTTGGTATCTAGAACATCAAGTAATAGGTTGGACTTCGGGAGCTCAAGAATCCATAAGGAATAACTACAGAAGTAAATCCTGTGAGACCCTTATGGGGAGGTGGCCAATGAGGGAGTCCTGGACTAAGGGGTCCTCGGGCGTCCGACCTGTTAGCCATGGGCCGGACAGTTGGGCTGTGAAGATACAAAGACCGAAGATTCTACCCGTGTCCGGATAGGGGCTTTCCTTGCCGTGGAAGGAAAGCTTGGCGACCAAATATGAATATTTTCTTTATCGGTAACCGACCTTATGTAACCCTAGATCCCTCCCGTGTCTATATAAACTAGAGGGCTAGGTCCGTAGACACATCCTCATAATCATAGTCAGACAGGCTAGACTTTTAGTGGTTAGCCATCAGATCTCGTGGTAGATCAACTCTTGTAACACTCCTATTCATCAAGATCAATCAAGCAGGAAGTAGGGTATTACCTCTGTAGAGAGGGGCCGAACCTGGGTAAACATTGTGTCCCCTGTCTCCTGTTACAATCGACCTTAGACGCACAATTTTGAGACCGACATAGGTGCTTTCATTGAGAGTTCCACTATGCCGTCGTCAAAAGGATTGATGGCTCACCTTGTCATAAAGGAAAATATCACCTATGGAGGAGCCCTGGCCTCAGGCTAAACCCTTCGGCTGGGCGGCTTCATCATGACTGCCCGTTCGGCCCTTGAGCCGACAAAGACCTCTCGAGTCATCAAAAATCGTCTCTGCGTTGATTCTGAATACACCAAACGGATGGATCCGACGGAGTTATCGTCTTTAAATGAACTACTAGATCGCATTGCTGCCTTGGGGGTCGCTACAGACTACGATCGGATTGGGCATAAACCCGACCAGAGAGAAATTAGAACTCCATCGATCACCCACCAGATAGAGGTAGTCAAGGAGCAAGATAACTCTTCCTCTATATTGAGGACAAAGTATGTTCGGATCTCCGATCTCGACGAGCCGGACACCTACCGGCAGAAAGACACGCCTCGTCCTCCGTACACAGAATCGGACGATAAGCTCAGAAAATCAGTTGATATCCCAGAGCTCGAACTTCTAAGTCTGGAAGCTCTTCAGACTCTGGATCCAAAACTGGGTCATGGTACGGATTTAAATCCACCCACCCACCCAGACATAAGCGCTCTCTTGAGCATACAACAGCAGTCTTAGGAAACGGTCCACCACTTCTGGGCTAGATTCCTCCTTGTCAAAAACAAGATCAAAGATTGCCGTGACGAAGACGCGATCTTAGCGTTTCGCAACAATTGCATGGACAAGGGAATCCTCAAGGCCATCAACCGCTGTCACATATTACACTTTGCTGACTTGGCAACTATCGTACAGAAGTACAGCGCAATGGAAAGCGCCTGGAAAACTCAGGCAGCCCGTTGGAAACCATCGGTCCCCACTCAACCCCTCGTTCAGGCAAAAAGGGTGCACCCTCCTGGCACGCCTAGACCAATAGTAAAGAAATATAAGCATGTTATGTGGCGCGGAACCGTTCTGGAAAGATGGCTTGATGGGCCATGCAAAATACACACAACACCAGATAATATACCAACCCACAGCCTTAGAGCATGTTGGATACTCCGGCAAGTGGCCAAGAGCGGTGAGGATATCCTCACCAGTAATACCCCAGAACAACACCCCCCAAAAGACGACGACCTCAAAGTATTGACGGTCTTCGAGACATTCGCTTCAGACAACAAGCGCAAAAGGGCACTACGCGAACTCGCCGAAGTCTGCCAAATTGTAGCAATAAACCCCTGGAATGACACGGCTATAACTTTTAATGCCAGCGACGAGCCAAGATATAGGACAATCCAAGCACCAACCACCTTGGTCCTCAGCCCGATCGTGGACAACTTTCGGCTCACCAAGGCGGCGGCAGCGGACTAAACCTCATCTATGAGGATACACTCCACAAAATGGAAATAGATAGGAGCCGCATTGAGCAAAGTAACAAGACCTTCCTAGGAATCATTCCCAGTCGGGAGGCACGGTGTGCGCGAAAAATCACACTTGACGTGGTATTCGGCACGCCGGAGAATTACCGATCCGAAGAGATAACCTTCCAAGTGGACCCTTTCAACTGCGGATATCACGCCCTCTTGGGGTGAGATGCATTTACATGCTTCCAAGGTGTAACTCATTACGGATACATGAAGCTTAACATGCATGGGCCCAATGGCATAATCACTCTCGCCAGTGAAATGGACATAGCACTCTGCGCCGAAAATAAAACCGCATCTCTGGCCCTCGAGGCATTATCTGAAGCCATCGTGGCTGAAGGATTAACAACACTACACTCCCCTGTGGACATGGAGATTTGATCCTAGACCAACGACCCAAATTCACCTCCTTCAAACCGGCAGAAGAAATAGTCAAATTCCAAGTCCATCTAACGGACCCCCAAGAAGACAACATCTATTGGAGCACAACTAGAACCCACGGTCGACGCCGCGCTACGAGAGTTCCTACGTGAGAATTGTGATATACTCGCCTAGCACCCTTCTGATATGCCAGGAATCCCACGCAAGTTGGCTGAACATAGCCTCAATATATTACAGGGATACTAATAAGTAAGCAGACACTGCGGTGCTTTTTGAACACAAACGTCAAGCTATGGGGGAGGAGCTAGCCAAACTAATCGAGGCCGAATTCATTAGAGAAATAAAACACCCAGACTGGCTGGCAAACCTGGTGATGGTGCCAAAGTAAGAAAAATCCTGGCGCCTGTGCGTCGATTTCAAAGACCTCAATAAGGCTTGCTCCAAGGATCCCCCCCCCCGCATCGACCAGATCATTGATGCTACCACAGGACACGACTCATTGTGCTTCATCGACGCATATTCCGGATACCATCAAATTAGAATGAAGGAGTCCAATCAAGCCGCAACAACATTCATTACCCCATATGAGCCATTCTGCTTCAACACCATGCCTTTGGGCTAAAAAATGCTGGCGCCACCTACCAACGCATGATTCAAACATGCCTAGAGAAACAGATCGGCAAGACAGTAGAAGCATATGTGGATGATGTCGTCACCTCAACTAGGAACGTTGAAACACTCATAGACGATTTACGTCTCACATTCGACAACCTCCGCGCATATGACATCAATCTCAACCCAAAAAAGTGTGTTTTCGGTGTCACCGCGGGAAAACTGATGGGATTCATCGTGTCCAATAGAGGAATTGAGGAAAATCCAGCCAAAATCCGAGCTTTGTCACAATTGGCTATGCCAACGGACCTTAAAAAAGTCCAAAAACTCATTGGTTGCGTGGCAGATTTAAGTCGCTTTATCTCTAGATTGGGAGAAAAGGCGTTGCCACTCTATCGCCTTCTGTGGCGCATAGATCACTTCGAGTGGACAGATGTGGCAACGGCCGGAATAGGAAATAAAAACTCTTCTAGCAAGAAACCCAATCCTGGACGCGCCTAACATTGGCGAACCTATGTTATTATACATATTGGCAACACACCAGGTGGTGAGCGTCGTGCTTGTCGTTGAGCGGAAGCAGGACAGACACAAATTTCCGCTTTAGAAGCCGGTACACTATGTATCCACTATCCTCGCACCATGCAAATCCCGGTACCCTCATTATCAAAAGATAGCATACGCGGTCTTCATGGCATCCCGAAAGCTACGACACTACTTCCAGGAGTGTTCAATCACGATGGCCTCTGAAGTACCACTCAATGACATAATGAACAACTGCGATGCCACGGGATGGATTGCCAAATGGGCCATTGAGCTCCTTCCATTTGACATAACATAGAAACCGCGTCGAACCATTAAATCCCAAGTATTGGCTGACTTCGTTGCCGAATGGACAGATGCCGAACTCCGTAAAGAGTACGACACATATTCCAACTGGGTTATGTATTTTGATGGTTCCAAAATGCTGGTAGGGCTAGGAGCGAGCATCATTTTAACGTCCCCCACTGGAGACACCGTTCAATACGTACTCCAAATATTATACACAGACTCCAACAATGCAGCCGAATATGAAGCCTTATTGCATGGCCTTCGGATGGCTGTCTCCATGGGCATACAACGCCTAGAAGTGTGTGGGAACTCAAACCTCGCAATATCACAAAAAATGGTGACTTCGATGCAAAAGATCTGAAGATGGCAGCATATCGTAACGCCGTCCTAAAAATATCGGCCCGGTTCGAGGGGCTCGAGTTTCATCACGTGGCCCGAGAAAGCGATCAAGCGGCCGACGTCCTCGCTCGCATCGGTGCTAAGTGCGACCCCGTCCCACCCAAAATCTTTCTAGAAAAGCTTTTTAAGCCATCTGTGGTGTGGCAAGGGGAGAGCGGCAACACCAGTTCGGATCCGCACACAACACCAGATTCCAAACACACCGATATCGGCGGGGTCTTGGCCACCGAAATAACACCGTCGACCCATCTCATTATGGCAGTCATTGCCCCATGGACCAAACCCTTCTCGGCCTACCTCAATAGGAAGGAACTCCCTAAGGATCAGAATGAGGCCCACCGCATTATCCGGCGTTCGAAGGCCTACAAGGTCCACGACGGAGAACTCTACAAGAAAAGCGCTACCGGAGTACTTCAAAGTTGTATCTCCGAGGAAGAGGGGCGGCAACTCTTGGCTGGAATTCACGCCGGTCTCGGCGGGCACCACGCCGTAGCTCGGGCCCTTGTTAGCAAGGCCTTCCGAACAGGTTTTTATTGGCCGACGGCCCGAGCAGATGCACAAGACCTTGTTCAGCATTGCGTCGGATGCCAACTCTTTGCCAACCAAAGCCATGTGCTGCCCACCGCCTTACAAACAATCCCAATCACTTGGCCTTTCGCGGTCTAGGGGCTCGATATGCTCGGACCCCTTAAAGGAGGAAGCCATAAGAAAAAGTATCTTGCTGGTCATGGTGGATAAATTCACCAAGTGGATAGAGGCCAAACCAGTTAAAATGGTCGAGTATGGGACAGTGATAGAATTTATATCCTGTGTTGTACACCATTATGGTGTTCCACACAGCATCGTCACCGATAACAGGTCCAATTTCACAGCCGATGAGATGAAAACCTGGTGCACTAATCAGGGCATCAAACTCGATTACGGCTCTGTCTATCATCCACAAACAAATGGTCAAGTCGAATGAGCCAATGGTCTTATTATGAGCGGCATCAAGCCTAGACTAGTGCGGTCTTTGAAAGAATCGGACAAGCACTAGGTTGAGGGGCTCAACTCCGTACTCTGGGGGCTGCGGACCATGCCCAATCGTACTACCGGATATACACCTTTCTCCATGGTGTATGGCATAGAGGCAGTGTTACCCTGCCACATTATTCAGGACTCACCTTGAGTGCGCATTTATGAAGAGAGGGAGGTCGAGCTTGATCGGCAGGACAACTTAGATGCCTAGGAGGAGGAGCGCGACATTGCAAAAGCCCGTTCCGCATTTTATCAACAGCAGGCTCATAGGTATCAAAGCAGAGAAAGGCGGGCCAAGACTTATAATGTTGGCGAACTCGTTCTACACCTGTCAGAGAAGAAAAGGACAAACTCAAGCCCAAGTGGGTGGGTCCCTTCATCATTGACGAAGTTCGCACCGGAGGATCGTACCACCTGCGTGATGCGTCAGACAATCGCTTAGAGCCGAACCCCTGGAATGCGGCTAGACTCCGACGATTTTATGCCTAGCAACAAACACTATGTTCATCTCCTTCCTCCCGTTGTTTCCATTATTATTTTTATCTTTTTATTTTCCCCTTTAGCTTTACAGCTTTCGTGCGGCTAGACCGTGCACCCCTGACGCATACATCTTCAAATATGTACGTCCATTATACCTGGGGGCTTCTTGGACAGAAGCTTGCTATTATTATTTTTCGAGCATTAAGGTCAACACATATGCGTCTTTTATCATATGTACCTTTTCTTCGCCATTATATGCATCGATATGACTTAAGTTTTGGCCAAGCTGGGTTTCCTGGCTCCTGTTCTTATGACGTATGTTCCCGTTAATTCGTCTAGGGCATAAATGGAGCACCTCATACTGGGTGAATCCTAAAGCTAGTGTTCTTAAGGGAATATTCGATCGGTGAATTAAAGATGTTTCCGCATTCACTCCCTCGTGAACCCCCAGATGTTACATATACTGCGATTTTTTCAATCACAGTTCGGACATGCACATTAAATGCATGCACACCCAGGGAAAGGAACCCTTAACGGAACTATTCTCTCTGGAAGATGTTTCTTACATAATGTAATATAACATAACTAGCCGGATACAACTAGTCTGTTCAAGCAACTATGACCCCTACGCCTGGTTTCCACACGTACCCCGGTCCATTTTACCGCTCAGGTATTCGGAAACACTCCGCACCTTCGGGTCCAGAGATCGAAGCAAAAAGGTCTGCCATGACAATCGTTTTACAATTCAGCTAGAGTTACATACGTCAAGAAAGGTACATAGTCATTTGGACTCAAAAATTTCCTCCTCTCTACCGTCCAGCAGGCTGTCCAGCTTACAATCCTGCTGGGAATACTTGGCGGCTATTTCCACTTGGTCATATACCAAATTAATTGGAAATTCTTTTCCATCTAACCCTAGAGGTCCGACCCGAGCCATATGATTTGGATTAAGCTTGGTATACCGTGTTTTCACCATGGCCCAGGCTTCTTGTGCACCTTCCCGGCAAGCCGATATCTTCCACAATCGAAAGCGCCGTCACGCTCCCTTGAACAACTGTATAAGCTCCTCCATCTTTCCTAGAGGGGAGGCGGATGGCCATAACACCTTCGCAACACTTCTCATCGCCTGCAGAGCCTGCTCGTGCACTAGCGACAGGTCTTGTAGCAGATCGCCTAAAAATCCTGACATCTCCTCTACGGGACAACCGGTTAGCATACCTGCAGACATAACTCTGTCAGTCCCCTCCACCTCCGAGTTATTCGAAGGTAAGTTCAACCACATACTGAATGTACCGCCTCATAGCCTTTTATTCTCCTTCACAGAGTCAGCCAGCTGGGCCCGTACATCTTTCAGATCTTCGCCCAATCGGGTATTCAAATCCTGGAGCTTGTTTTTCTCCATCACGACTTTTGTCAGCACATGCTTGCCTGCGGCTAGTAGTTTCTTGGCTTCTCGTTCTCCGCCTTGAGCAGCTTTCTGTTGTTCTTGCAGTAATCCTAATAAGAGGCGAGCAACCATGTTAGTATTCTTGGTATACCATTATGTTTTCTCGATGGAGGGGAACATTACCAGGAGACGCCTTCTTGGATTTCTCCAGTTTGGCACTAGCACCAGTTAGCTGCGTCTAACACCTTTCTAGCTCTTTGGCTAGCAGGTCGTTCTTCTCCGTAAGAACCTGGTTATACAGCAATACTTAAATCAGTTGTACCAACTGCTTCAAGTCTCGGGGGCTACTAGCACATGGTTATCCTATTCGGACAAAGTAAACTTACCCCCACATCTTTTAAATGCTGCTTTGTGGCTCTATTAAGCCCATCTCGAGCAGCTCGGATGTATGCATCAGTCGAGCTAAAGGCGTTAAAAGCCTCTTCTGAAAAGCCGAGATCTTGTAAAACGGCACTTCGGCGCCGATGATTCATGGCGCTCTCCACTTCCGAGTTAGTGACGGATACATCATCTGAATCCTTGGCTGGAGGACAGTTTGGCGTTACCCCCGTATCAGCCCCCGTCTTTACGGCAGGATCTGGATCCTGGCTGTGGGAAGTATGACCGGCCGAACCCTCGGATACAGTCCGGCACACTTTTTTGCTGATACAGGATAAACAAAAAGGTCACAGTTGGATGTGACTGCCAAGGTGCATATTTGCAAATCCATACCTCTTTGATGAAGGCTCGGTCGTATCTTCATTTGCCTTCCTCTTCGAAGGCTTGCCCGGTGTGTTGGCCGCTCTCTTCGGAGATACCCCTGGGGCAGCATGGCGCGCCAAACGCCTCCCCTTTTGAGCACAGGATAGTGCAGTGGGTGAGGCAGAATGAGATAACTCTTTCGGATAAGATGTCTCCTGATTACTTACGTGTGAAGCAGGGAGAAGGCCGGGATAATCGGCAGTGATAGCCACCTCTGTGTCGTCATAGCTCTCCTTGTAAAACACCCCGTCCTCGAGCACCACGAATATATCCGGATCCTCCTCAAATCCGAGATCAAGGTCCTGATTGTGGCCCTTGGGCTGTGGGGCAGTGCTGTGAAGCCCTTCCAAAATCTTTCGCTAGTGCTATTATAAATGGACGGGTTAAAAATAAGTTTGTATGAGTAAATACAGTGATACAAGAGTAAATCAGTATGCACTATAGCAATCATAGTTAAAAAAAGGCATGCCTAAGAGAGCGCTTAAGCGCGCCTAGGCTCTAGGCGTTGGCGAAACGCATTGCACATAACTACGCTTAATCTGTGCATAATTGCGCATAAGCATGCGCTTTGGTCAGTAAAGCGCAAGGCGCTGGCAAAACGCACAATTAATGCCTAGTGCTTTTTTGAACTATGATAGCAATGGAATCTTAAATTAGAAGAGTGGTTCTTCAGGTTTAGGCACTTGTTCTACATGAAGAGAGTACAATAAGACACAATAATATAGTACTTAAAAGTAGAAAATGAGCTCATAGACCTTACCACATTCTTTGTTCGGGACCAATACAGAACAAGGCGTTCCTAGTCATCGTCCAGTAAATGTCTCTCAGGAGAATGTAAGGGAATTTGATGAGTTTCTTTGCCGGTGAAGTACATTTTCTTCAGGTAATTCTGATACTACCACCAAGCATTCTTGAAGATAGGAGAGGTATTAGCACAGGTTACCTCATCCTGAGTTTCCAAATCGGTCCTTCTCTATAGAGAAAAATGGGAAATTTTGTTTTATTATAACCATCATGGAGGTAGGATGTATGGGACAAAGCAAAGTAATTGCCATGAATAACATTACTTACACATAACTCCTGGACAAACACCTGCAACTGGCATTTTCTTTCATCTTCAGTATAATATTTCCAAGATGGGAAGATACACACATACGATTTAACAACATCAAATGCGATAGATGCTAAACTACGACTAGCTGGTTGTGCTTCCTCCATAGGAATAGGCGTACTAACTTTTGGAGTTGGGGTTCGCCGTGGTAGTACTGGCCCTTTGGGCATTGGAGCTTCCCTACTATCTGCTCTTGTTTGGGAGCTCTATGGTGGAGATGGTGCTGTGTCAATAGGAACTGGGTTACTATCTACAGGGGTGGGGGTTAGATTGGGTGAAGCTGGTTCTCTGTCCATCGCAGTAGGGTTACAATCTACGAGAGTTTGGGTTATGTGTGGTAGGGCTGGTTCTCGTGCATGTACAACCGGGGTGCTATCTCCACCAAGAGCTAGCACTGTTTTATTTGTAGACCGTGTTTTTAGTCTGCTAGATGCTGGCATCACCCGCTCCAATTCAAATGGCTGATAAACAGGAAACATAGTTGAATGTATAGACATTGTATGAGAGACAGATGCAATAGATAGTGTGGAAAAAATAGTTCATGAATTTAACTAAAATGGATAGCATGACATAATTTCACACCTATGATGTCTATCTAAACTGGATAGCATAGCATAACATAATTCAAAGATATGATGAATAACTAAACAGGATCGCATGACATAATTCACCTACTTGTTATCTAAGTAATCAGGATCGCATCATTTAATTCACATATGTGATTTATATGCTAAAAATAGGGCATTAGATATGATGTCTGAACTAAGAACATGGTGTTGAATATTGTGTATATGATGTCTAATCTATGTAATGCAAGACACCATATGCATGATATGAGCAGTATAACCGGGCCAAGTTAGAGCATACACCTCGGTGGGGGAATAGGACTGGTCATCTATCTCTAAATCCATCTTTGAGGAGCTATCGGGACCCAACAAGGGATCTGCTTCGACAGGTAGCACTGTCTGCTCTAAAGGCCTTGTTTACACTCCAGATTTTTCAATCTCCCACCCAAATGGCTGATTGACAGGAAGAGTAGTTTAATGTACAAACATTGTCGACAAATGGAAATGTAATGAAGAAAAGGATGGGCAAGATATCATTCAAATATATGATGCCTGGTAAAACAGGATGGCATTGCACATTTCACGTATATTTTGGCTGGCTAAAAGACATGAGACTGCACAATTCCCATATATGATATAGAAACTAAACAGGTGGCATTACAGAACATGTCTAAACTAAGCAGATGACATATATGATGTCAAAAGTAGGCACTGCAAGGCAACATATGCATGATATGACTAACATCATCATGTCAAGGTAGAGCAAACACCTTGGGCGGTAAATAGGAGTGGTCAGCGGTGTCTGAATCCGCCACAGAACAGATATCTTCCAATGGATTACAATCTGGAGAGGGGTGGGGACGGTTTGCCATTGAACCGACCATGGAGCGATGTCTGCATGACATTGTATTGCCGTGAAAAACTCTTCTCTTTTTCTCTACATGTTCAACATGACTGTCTACAATATCTGACATGCATATGAAAAAAATATGGTGAGATTATGTAGGGAGAGCATGCAGAAACTAAGAGTGATGGTAACAACCAGTGGATGGATCCAAAAATAATGATAGCAGGCTGGTGATTGCTTTAATTTAATAAAAAGACAGATGATGATTGCTTTACTATTTGTTTCCCACCCAAGATGAACAACATAGGCATACCCTAGGTGAACCAGATATTAGACAGAGATACTATTCATTGCTTCCTCGATATGTGCCCCACAACTAATTTAGAACTCAAGTTTGAACATTACTTTGGACCTGAGTTGGAGTTCAAGAGGCGAACAGGATGATAAAGTAGCAGGTAGTTTTAAGCAATGCATAACATACGCAGAATCAAAAGAGTGCGACCTTTCTTGTGGACCCGTGTACTCCTCAGGTTCATCTGCTGAGTCGATGATGGTGATGCTGTTGTGGTGGGTGCCGGCGGCAGGGAAGGAGATCCGAGGCAGCGAAAGACGGTCAGGAGTCGTGATGTCTGGTATGGTGGATATTTTTTTCGTTGGAGCACCTCAGGTGAGGTGGACGATGTCGTGGCAGGAGTAGGACAAACCACACAAAGTTCCCTTCGACACCTACCTGTAACTGAAGTAATTCTAAAAACGCAGGGATAGGAAAAACACCGGAATAGGATAGGAATGCACATGGTAGACAGATCATTTGTAAACACAGGATTTATGTCAACTTGGTTGCTTGGTTTACAGGGATTGGAAGATCAGAGGAATGCAAAGAAACATGGCCAAAATAAAGTGAAACCATATGAAAGCGTGTACAGTTGGAATGTTATTCTGCCACTAATGCACTTGGTCTTGTTGTCATGCATAGGATTTTGAAAAGTAGGTCCAGGTGGATGGTTTGCTTCATTCCTTTCAACAAAATGCATGAATAATTGAATAGTAGAGTGCCATTGAAAAATTCCCTATTGCTATGTTTTTCCGTCGAACCAAAATAGCCCTAATGGATCGACATGAATGTATAGTAATAAGTGATGCAACAAGTGTACAACCTCTTTGCCGTGGCCGTGTCGACCTCAGCATCATTGGGTTGGTCACTAAAGCAGTTGAGGCAGAGGTGGCTGTCGGAGGTGTGGAGGAAGATCTGAGGAATCTGTAGACGGCGTCCAGGGCACTGCTTTGTTGTGATGGATCGTTCTGTCATTGGAGCAGCCCCGCTGAGCCATAAGACGACAAGGCTGAAGCAGCACAAGACAGACATCATCAATCTCAAGTGGGATTCTAATGTAAAATAGATGTAAAATTTACATCACCAAAAACCACCTGACTACAACAGATGAGGTAAAAACTGTTGACTCTGAACTTAACTGTCGAAATTGAAATTTACTCTAGAATCTGAATGTTACTATCGAAACTGAACGCAATGGTAGCAGAGAGGCACTTGACATGTAGTTTAGGGAGGGCCTGCAGTTCATCTTCAACCTGCACCCCCTGAGTCGCCAGCCACCACCGGCCGAACCGCCGGCCCCAGCGCCACCTCGCTGCCCCAAAACAACTCCCCACCGCCAGTCTGCCGTCGCCCCGGCCAGCCCTATAGGGACCCTACCCCCACCCTGTACCCTAAGATAGATAGTGGGGTACCGCTCCGGCGAGCCCCCATCCCCGCTGCGGGTGGTTCTTCCTTAACTTCGGCGAGCCCCCCCTGAAAATAGACTGACCCAAAAGTTGATTCAGTCGACTGAAGTGTAGCTAAATCGGAGCAGTGCAGCAGCACAAGCGAGGGGGAG
Source organism: Triticum aestivum (assembly GCF_018294505.1). Lineage (NCBI taxonomy): Eukaryota > Viridiplantae > Streptophyta > Magnoliopsida > Poales > Poaceae > Triticum > Triticum aestivum. The sequence goes on along the minus strand of NC_057803.1, from coordinate 294,199,268 downwards.
AGCAGCAGTAGCAGTGTGAGCGAGCGAGCGAGAGCCGGAGCAGCAACAGCGCGAGTGAGCGAGCGAGAGCCGGAGCAGCAGCAATAGATCCGGCTGGTCTGGACGGCGCCACCGAAGGGGCCTCGCACGAGGGGAGAGCCATCGTGTAGATGTTGCCCGCGGCGTCGGCTTCAAGGTAGCCGCTCCATGGGGGTGCGGGATGGAGCACCCTCGGTGCCAGGAGGTCGAGCTAAGGAGAAGGTGCGATGCGATGAGTGTACAACCTCTTTGGTGGTGCTGAGTAGGCCTCAGCTTCGTCCGAGGAGTCAGTGAGGATGATGCGGTTCTGGTGGAGCAAGTTAAGGCGGCGCTGTGGGGATGGAGCAGCCGCGATAGACGAGGCGTTCGTCGGAGCAGCTCCTTGGAGGTGGAGGACGGGGCGGCTGAACCGGCGGGACGACAAGATGGACGACGGATCCTCATCCAAGGAGGTGGACAACGGACGTCGAGCTGTTGCAGTGGACGACATCATCGGGGAAGAGGCTCCGGCTCGGCAGCGGTGAGGTGGCGGACGGAGGAGGGTGGGGTTTCGCGGCTGGAGGAGAGAGGTTATGGCGGCCTGGGATTTCGAATGGCGAAAAGGAGGCGATGGGAGGGGTGAACCATGACTTAGGGACGTGCTTGTCCAAAATGTAGGGTGTGTTACAAAAGTACCCCCCACCGATTTGAACTAGTGGCCCTTTCGGCTCAGGGTTAGAAGGAGGATTTTGTGTGTCGGGATTTGGCAGCTAGAGGGAGTTTTCGTGCGCGTTGTAATTTCGGGATAGCAAGGCGCGGGTTTTGAAGGTGCCAATTTTGGGAGCACGATATCTGAATTTTCGGGATAGGCGCGGGATGAATTTTAGGGACAAGACTAACGTGTAATATTGTACTTGTACGTACCAAATCAATTCGCACTTCCCTCAGCCAAAAAGAAAACGAAAAAAATAAAACTATTCACACCACACAAAGAGAGAGTCTTGCCCCGTTTTACTATAAAATGCTATTTAAAGCTACTCATACCAACAATTTAGTGCAATTAAATGCTATTCGGTAGTATGAATCCATGTTATGTCCAATTAAATTTTTTCGCTTGCTTTATAATGCATGTAACCTACTCATACCAACATTTTAGGGCATTCCAAATGTCTATACTACCGCTGCAATTCGAACTAAATTTGAATTCGTTTCTCTATTTCAATAAGAATCTACAATTATGATTGTTGCCAACTTCAACCATCATTCGTGTATTACCTTAACAACACACCACGTGATTACTATAGACATAGATATGAACTATGTGTACAACATGAACTCGAATTCTATTTTTTGAATACACTTGATGTTGATTCCAAATAATAGTACATTTGATGTACTAACTATATATTCATAATCTAAACCATATTCCATACGTGTACACCATGTTTATCACAGATAGTATAGCGCCCCGCCCCCTACATTATGACAAGTATTTAGACCTGAGCTGCAAAAGCCACACATTAGCCCAAATTATGATCAATGTTCTATATGTTGTATGTAGTACTAGCAAGATGCCCATGCATTCCACAGAACACCAACATGATCAAGGGGAGGCCTAATTTGCAAATATGGATAGGGGTGTGGGTATCTTTTTTCAAAATTGCCATAGTTTCCTTCCTATCCGTCAGATATAAATCGGACGGCCTATATTGCAGGATGGCACCATCATCAACAACTCCGTTTTTTATAAGAGTAGAGATAAAATATATTATATGTAGTATAACATGTTCATAACCACACCATGTGTATCACTGTTATATATATTCACACTTGCATCGGTTTAAAACACTATGATAAATTCATCAAATATCCGAATTCGTAGTTTATAATGAAGTATGATCTCTATTCGTCTTTTACACCCACACAATCCTCTTATCTTTGTAGCTAGCTAGCGCTAACTTTCTCTCGTGCAAGCAGACGCCCGCATTCCACTCACCCTCCCTCAGCATTCTCTAGCTCCATCGCGCAAATTCGTCTTTTCGCTTTGGGTCATTCACCAACGGTGTGTGTAGCCCCCCAGCTCTTTCTTTACGGCACACATTGATTGATATGCCTCTCTAGCCAGGTGTGCCTAGCACAAACACAAGCTTCCCCTCTTCTCTTATCACCGTCCATGCCTCACTCCCACCACTCTTTTCATCGATCTCGTACTCGCACACTCCTTCCCCCTCGATATAGTATGACTCCCTCACCACCTCCTAGATGCATCCCTCTCTCTATCCTTCTCCCCGTCCCTCATTTGCTTCTAACACACACATGCATGCATGTATACCGATTGATCTCCCAACATATACCTAGGTCGAATTTAACTATTCCCCCCATCGATCAACGTACCTCACAAGTTATGTCTCTCCTTTCTCTGACAAAGGACGATTGATCTTCCTATGTAGTTATGTCTGCTTACCACAGCCATATCTTTCCCCCCTCATCATTCGTGCATGCCTCCTAACCCGTCTCTCACACACACGTGCACAGACAGGCAGCCATCCCCTCTCTTATTGATATTGCGGGCGTGCCCTCCGGTTGTCTAGCAAGCCTATCCCACCATTTGTTAGAAGCAACTCCACTACCATCCCCTCCAACACTCTAGCCCCGTCTCTCTCCTAACCTTATTCCTCTCCTACACATATGCATGGATACCGATCGATCTCCCTTAATACATGAGGTAGATCGATCTCCCTTAACACATGAGGTAGGCCTCTCTCCTCCTCCACACATATACCAGCCATTGTACCTCTATAGTTAATTAGGCCTCCCTCCCCCCCACACACCGATAGTCGAGCGATGTAGGTAGGTATCCATGCCACAGAGACAAACCGCACCTGTCCCCTATCTCGTTCTAGTGGGCCAGCCACTCTATATCTTTGACGTGGGCACACACAAATTCGATGGCACTCTTTATTGACCATGCACGCACACACACACATCATCCCTCTCTTCAATTCTATGGACACCTCAAGTCGATGATACTTCCACTCTCTTCTCGTGGATCGCCCCCTCTATATATATGATATATCCAGGACTCTATTTCACACACATTGCATATGTTACATTTTTTGATTGACCCCCCTCCCCTAAAAAAACTCTCATGAACCCACACACTATATCTCTCTACGTTTGTATCTCTCTCACATAACCCCACGTAGGTGCTGTACATATACAAGAAGAGAATAGGTGCACCGTGCACATGTACTCATGCTTCGTGCCCAGCCACACCCGCGCGGGTACACGGTGGAGCTCATTTCTGTACGAAATGGCAGCCCACGTGCTAATTTGAACACGTGTCGCGGTTGTTTACCTACGGAGGTCGTGTACCACGCGTGCACGAAACAAAGTTTGACTTGACGCGTTGGCGTGTTATTTTTAAATAAAGTTATATCACTCAAATGGCACATACATAGAATATAAAACAATTTTTATGGAGAAAAAGGTAGTTCGCTCCACTATATACAATGGAGCCTCCCTACCTGGTTTGTCTCTCTTCAGAGTATCTCACACAAGGCTGCGGTGGCCTCTCTCTCTCTCTCACTGTTGGTCACTGATCCAGCCGCATCCCGTCCGCCGTCGGAAAGGGCGGACGTGCATCGTTTCTCTGTTCAATGGCGCCGAGGCAGGACGTCCCGATCTGCGGTACACACCGTTCTCTCTGACCAAGCTTCGGCACGGTAGGGCCTACGCCACCTGCGACATGGGCAGATTCCGCCCGCCGCCGCTCACCTAGTTACATCCCGACGACCTCTAGGTATCCCCTCTGGCCTTGCTCCACTGCCCGTCTTCCCACGTTGCTGCATGTGGATCTTCCATAGTTCATTGCACAAAACGTAGCTCGTCCGGCGTACTTTCCATATTGCAATCTTGTCCTCACAACTTTTTAGACAAACACAACCGTGTTGTTATCTTCCCTTAGGACAAGGAATATGCTTCTTTTTGTCATCGCAATTGTCATCAACAATATTTGTCTTTTTACAAATTTCAAATGGGCATATTTTAGAGTGTAAATTCACTCATTTTGCTTCGTATGTGTACTCCCTCCATTCCTAAATATTTTTCTTTCTAGAGATTCAACAAGTCACTACATACGGAGCAAAATGAGTGAATCTACACTCTAAAATATGTCTATATACATCCGTATGTAATAGTCCATTTGAATATCTAAAAGACAAATATTTGAGTAGTCACCCGTTGAAATCTTTAGAAAGACAAATACTCCGGAGTATATTTAAGAACCGAGGGGGTAGTGCACAACCGCATGGGAGACTTAGACCGGTCGTTGCGCCGCATTAATAGTTAGTAATGAGCAGTCAAATCATAAGCCCCACCTTTCCCACTGTAAGTTGCTTGGAAGAAGCAACCATCAATACGCTCTTCTTTGAATCCGCTCATACTACTCCATCCGTCACTGTTTATAGAGCGCGCTTCAGAAAAAAAATCTCTAGGACCAAGGCGACTAGCGGTCGGCCTGAAAAATAGCATTGGTAGTTATAGCACGGCGTCTATTACTAGAGGAAATAATGCGTACACACATGCATGCAGTGCTTCCACCCCGGGTACACACATGCATGCATGTACTCCACTCTGTAGTACTACATTGAGAGAAAATTGTAGTTACCACACCCTAATTAATTGAGCATTAAACCAAGCGCGTCTAAATTCTCTCTGGTGGTGGAAATGCATTCAGAGAAATGCATCATAATGAAGCGCGCCCTATAAACTGTGACAGAGTGAGGAGGAGTATGAAGGTGCAAAACCAAGTACGCGTATGGCCAGTCGGTCAACGCACCTCCTCTTGGCATATCACTGACATGTGGGACCGGAGTGTGAGCAAACCGATCTCAATTGACAATAAAATGGCCAACCCGCCGTTCCTTGAGAGAGACGAGGAGCCAGAACACACAGACGGGCTCGCACGGAGGCCAAAATATATTCGAGCATGGTTGATCGATATCATCATTACATGTTGGGCTGCCGTTTTCCGCCCTTCTCCGGAATAAATGTGTACTTTATCAGATATTTAAAAAATAAGAGTACAGAGGCTCCACCATGTGGTTCTAGTAGTAGTACTACTTGTACTGCTAAACCTCACGCTTGGCTCTTCGCCTCTTCATGAAGTCGAACAATGATGGTACTCCGCATGTTCGGTACTACAGTGTATGCCTCTGGCAATCTGACACCGAATGAACTGATGCATGTCCACCGCCTGGGCGAGGGTACGTTGCATTAGTCAAAAGGCGTAAGCGAGCTTCACCTCGTCCTACAAGCTTCTCCTCGTTCTGCGAGTTGACGGGACACACCAACAAGTAGTGCTAGTCCATACTCCATCATGTGCAGCGAGGTACCCTGCAAAAAAGAAGTAGGAAGCGAGGTGTTTCATCAAGCCAGCTCTCGGCCACATTCAAAGTGCAGCAAGCACGGTTTGCACAAACATGCGCCGCAAGGTTTGCTGACCTGTTTACATGTTGAAGAACAAAAAAAGAGGAAATATTACCGAGCGCTCCTATTTGTAACAAGATATGAGCTAGAATTAAGCGAGAATTGAGGCGAGTGTTCCATGCAATCAACTTCCATTATCACATGCGAGAACCCTCGAAGAGAACCAAATGTGTTGAAGATTGCTTTATCACATTTTAAAAATATAATAAGAGTGCAGACGCTCCTCCATCCGGTTCCTAGTACTACCTCTATAGACTATAGTAGTAGTACTAGTACTAGTAAACTTTGCGCTTGGCTGTTCGCCTCTTCGGGAAGTGCAAAAATAATAGTACTACTAGTTTAGTATATGCTTCTGGCAATCTGACACCGAATTAACTGTTGCACGTCCACCACCTGAGCGAAGGACAGCTTGCATTAGTCAAAAGTTTCTCCTTGTCCTGCGAGCCACCGCGCGCAAGCTTCTCCCGTCCTGCAAGCTTCTCCTTGTTCGGCAAGTTGACGGGACACAACAAAGTAATGCTAGTCCATACTGCCTTCTCTCCGGTTAATATGGCTTAATTTCAAACGAGATAAATACACTGTCTGTCACTGTATATTTGTAAAAATACAGTCAGTGGACTTCATTAATACGCTCATTGCGCTCAATATATACATTTTCCGGTGTTTATACGGTCACTAGCTCACCCTGGCCGAGTATGTGTGTGCATGCACGTGTAGGTTGAGCACTTGAGCATGACCGTGTGTGTTCCATCGTGTCCTCGGACATGCATGCATTAGGGCGTCATGCGCGTTTTTGCATCCATGTTTACATGTGACTGTTGCATGCACATAGGGGAGTACGTGTAGGGGACACTAAAGGAGCAGTCAAATCACACAGTAAGTTAGTCGGAAGAAGCAACCATCATTACTCTTCAATGACACGTACGCAATACAAAATGGTTGATATGGAGAGAAAAAGAAAACCACTATATATAAACTAGCAGGACCCTAAACTACAAGCCTCCTTGTTTGGGTTGCTCTCTTCACAAGCATAGGACGATGGTGGCCACACCGCTGGTCACATATTCGGCCTGATCCCGCAGCTGGGGGAAGGGAACAATGGTGTGCGTAGACACGATTGACATCGGCGAGGGAGACAATCCACAGTCAGTGTGTCCCAATCGGGGGTCACCGTGGCATGGGCCGATGCCGCGTCCCAACCGCCCTTCTAGCTACAGCCCGACGTCTATGTCAAAAATATTAGTGCATGTCAACAAAATTTTTGTTCCATTTCGAAAAAACATATAAGCTATTACTTCTTACCCAAAGGATCTTTATGTCCAACAGACACAAAATATCCATTCGACTGTTTGAAATTACTTTCACTACTGATCTGATGTCGAGGTAATTGCTGCATCGCCACCAAAACCCACCATCTCTTAAGCTAAAGTAGACCGAGCTAACCCCTATATTGGCATATAACTAAGATAAACAGAAGGCACTGTAGAATCATTTAGGACTTGAGCTTGTCAATCAGAATGTGGAGGGACACCAGCTTAGCCCTGGCAAGCAGCTTGGGCGGAACTGTGAAGAAGGTTAGCTCCTGCACAGTGACGTCGCCGGGATCCCTGTTGCTTGTCACCTCCATTTTCACCTTGACGGCGTCGGTCCTGCCTTTGGGCTCCCCCGACGGGCCGTTCGCCCACAGCTTGGCCATGCAGTGCGGCAGTGGGGACGCCCCCGCTTTGATGCAGACGACCGACATGATGATAGGCGTGCCGTTGTCTAGCACGCTGCCGACCAAGAAAAACGTGCGGCCGTCCTCCTCAGCTAATAGCAAGAGCCGTGGCTCCGGCAGTGGAACTTGCAGCTGGAGCACCTTGCCGTACTGGATCCTGTGCATGGGCATGGGATGCATGGTGATGATGTGGTGGGAGAGCACCGGTGGCGGGCCTTCGTAGCCGCAGAGGGGCACGGGGCATTTGCAGGGCGCGAGCGGACAAATGCTTTGGTGATCAGCGAGCTTGTGGTAAGTGACGTAGAGCCCACAACCTTCGTGCGAGCACTCCACCCTCACCGAGGAGAGGACGGTGTCCACCATCGTGTTCCGCACGTCGAAGCCACTACCGCGCTCGCACTTCTGGCACCGCCGCTGGTTCCCAGGGCGCTCGACGCAGCAGTCCGCGCAAGCCAGGTGCCCTCCCTTTGTCGGGGAAACTGATCCTCGAACACCTTTGGGGCCGGCGGACCGGGCCCCTTTCGGTTCGGCGGGGGGCGGAGATCGCACGAAGAGCAGATCGAGGCGAGGAACACAAGCAGTTTACCCAGCTTCAGAGCTCTCCGGAGAGATAACACTCCTACTGCTGCTTGTCTGGTTGTATTATCTGGTGTTCTTGCTCTCCAAAGCGAGAGTGTGATGTTCTCTGGGCTACGGATGGATCGAAGCAAACTGTCTGAGGCTTCGAACCTATGAGCCGAACCCCCTCTACGTTGCGCATGGGCCTCCTTTTATACGCTAAAGGGGTCACCGACAGGTGGCAACGCAGAGGAGGGTAAAAACGTAAAAAGCGAGGTTGTTGATACAGTTGCTTGTACAGTGCATCCTACCTAACCCTGACGGCAGGGGACAAGGGCATTAAATGCCCGTCTGAGTCGCCCGAACAGTGCAGAAAAGGACCGTTAGGGGCGCCACCGTTCGCCATGATGGCGATCTTGTCAGCTTCGCATGCTCACTGCGCACCGCTGGCTGCACAGCGTCCCGCCACGCACGTCCGAAGAGGCCCCCAGAGCGACACGTTGGTGGATGTGCTGGAGCGTGGACGCAGAGTGGCCGCCTGCCGCGGCAAGCGCCTTGCCGCTGTTGTTATCTTGTCGGGTCCGGAAGCTTGTCGCTCGCTGGGCTTCGAGGTACCTTGGTTTGTCTTCCCGGCAAGAGGACCTCTTGCCGGGGCCTTGTTGCCTTGCCGGAGCGCGTGGCGCGTCGCGGCAAGTTCATTGGAGCATCTTGGTTGGCCTTCCCGGCAAGCTCCTCTTGCCGGGGTCTTGTCTCCTTAGCCTAAATACTTTGTTCTTGGATGGCTCCAAGGGAACCTTGGGGGGATCTTGGCGATCACCCGGCAAGCCTTTGCCGCGGGGTGCTGCAACTGCCCGTGCACAAGTTCGGGGTACTAGGGTACCCCTATTCTAGTACACCGACACCCTTGCACTGCATAAATCAATCGAACAACACATCAATCAAGAAACCTGCAGCTTGCTCGATCACTCGAACGGACAAGGTGTATTCGAACCTCATACACTGGAGGCTTCAAGGGGCGGAGGCACAAGGGGCAGTGGAGCAAGGTGAGGTCCATCGAGACCATAGAGATCTCCATCATCGGCCTCTCTCTCGCCCATGCACCCTCCTCGTGCATGATCTCGCCCTCCTCGTGCACAACCATATCTCGCTTTATTAGGGCTGGGGCATTACAAAGCTTTACCGTCACATATTCATACTACTTCAAGGTGCATTAAATCAACACATGCAAGTATCAAAAGGATAGTCACGGCATGCATGCATGCATGCATTGTAATTAATGCATTAGTAAACACAAATTATTGAAATATATCGAGTGCAGTGCTTTGATGTGTTGTGTCAACTCGTACAAGACCGAGAAGTTTGATTACTACAACGCCCTCTCGCCTGAATCACAGCTGTCTTTGGCTGCATGACAGGTGGGCCACCGACCTGTTGGGCCCACCTGTCATGGACACAAAGGCAGGAGCAGTAAGTCAATGAAGCTGCATCCCTCCCTCGCCCATGAGCATGGTGGCTGGCAGGACTAGGAGAAGCTTTCGTTCACTACACGCTCTCCCTCCTGTATGCGGTGGACATGCAACAGTTCAATCGGTGTCAGATGGCCAGAAGCATACTGTAGTACTCCTCCACTGCAGTAGTACTCCATCATTGGCCCTGTTTGAATCCATGGTTAGAGTTAGTTTGGGTTAGTTTGGACTCAACTAACCCAAAAATATCCAAAAAGGAGGGTTAGTTTGGGTTAGATGCATCTAACTCATCCAAAAAATCTGACCCACCCAAGAGGTGCTTATTTGGGTTAGTTCTTCTCAGGACCACTAAAAAACACCTTTTTCTCTCGCTCTTCCCGAGGCAGATCCCTCCTCACTTCCTCGAAGCTTCTTGTCCTCTCCCTCCCTCCCTCCCTCTCGCACCGCCCGTGAAGGCGCCTCGCCGTATCTGCGCTCCATCTAACCCTGCTATCCAAACACCTTTTTGGTTAGAGTTAGTTCAGGGTTGGTTCTGGGTTAGAATCTAACTCTAACCTGTAACTGAGTTAGAGTATCCAAACAGGGCCATTATTCAACTTCTCGAAGAGGAGAAGAGACAAGCACGGCCCAGACGCTCATGTGGAAGTTTCATGTGTAGAGTATTCTAGGATAGCGTGTACCATGCCTGTAAGCTTAAGGGCCTGTTTGGTTCCATATAAGTCGAAAAGTGAGAAAAGTGACTTATTTTGCCAAACAGACCCAACTTATAAGTCACCCCCTTTTGCATGGGTCCCATCACCTTTACATAAAAAACAAGGTGAGAAGGTGTGGTCAGGAGACTTATAAGTCACATGACAACCAAATAGGCGTGACTTATAAGTCACTGGTTTTAAGTCACCTGACTTATAAGTCAGGTGACTTATTGGAACCAAACAGGCCCTAAAATCATTGGGGTTGTCTCCATGCTATATTTTTTGGTTAAAGTAATCTTCTAGCCCTACCTGTCATCCTGGTGATTCTAGTCAAGACAGGAATATATATTTTAATTTGTGGTGGGGTAAATGTTAAAGGTTGGAGCAAATGGAGTATTGTACACTGTGGGTCTTTCAGCCTAGTATAGAGGCAACCATGTGGGGCCAGTGCTATGATGTGTCGCTCAACTCATACAACGAGGAGAAGCTTGATCTTACTACTACTACTACACGCCTTCTCCCTCGCCCATGCGCGCGGTGGCTCGCAGACGAGGATAGGCTTTTGCTTATCCCTCCCGCTCGCATTGGACGGACATGCAGCAGTGGATTAAATACTGTAGAAGCAGTAGTAGTAACATCATTGTTCGTCTTCTCGAAGAGGCGAAGAGCCAAGTGAAACCCGAACGTGGCAGTTGCGAACCTTGGAGCACGCATATAGCCAGGCTCTTCCATGAGACAAAATTGCTATGTGAGCCCACTATTGTAGTACTACTTGATAGTATAGCCCTGTAATCCAGAAAGGAGTATTTGCCTTTCTAGAAATTTCAACAGGTGACTAGACTGCACCGAGATGGAGTACATATGGAGCAAAATGAGTGAATCTACACCATAAATAAATACTATGTAGTTCTCTCGTTTTCCTCTCGGCCTTGGTTGCGGTGCACAATATTGAGTATACTAGTACTATCATCTTGAAATTTATGAAGTTACCATAGGCACCTCGTCATCGACGGGAACGTCTCCTGACATGAGATAGACGCGAGCGGCAGTCGCCTCACCTCCATAGGTGCTTGAATGCCAATGAGGGAGAGGGTAGAAGTTCCTGAGACGTTGAACGGTCAATGATGCATCCTCAAATTACTCTACATGCAGAGGGAATTAATTGGAGAAGCAGAATAGAGCCACCACGATGTGAATGCAACCGAGTTTGGATTCTCATATAACGGCGCCCCACCACTCCAATCCATCTACTCCTTAGTCTCTGTGCAACACTGATCACTCCAATCCAAGACCAAGTGACCAAGAGCCAGAAGCACCTATGGAGGCGATGGTCACGAGCGGCAGTCGGCTGTGCCAAAGCATCCAAGGTGCCAGCCTGCGGCCCCGCACAGTGCAGTCTTTCCAGACGGTGCTGGCGACCGCCGGCGTTGTAGCCCTCGCCGACGCCAGGTTCACCTCTCGCATGGACGACATGATGGTCAACTCCATGTGCAAGTTCGCCGCCGTCAAGAAGCGTGTAGCGTAAGCTCCTAATAGTCCTGCTAGCCACCACGCTCATGCGCGAGGGAGGGATGCAGCTTCTTTGACTTATTGCTCCTACCTTTGCATCTATGACAGGTGGGCCCAACAGGTGGTTGGCCCACCTGTCATGCAGCCAAAGGTAGGTGCAGTTAAGGCACCGGAGCTCAGTCCGCGAGGGAGAGGGTGTTGTAGTAATCAAACTTCTCGGTCTTGTACGAGTTGACGCGACACATCAAAGCACTACACTTGATATAAGTCTTTTTACACATTTCAAATGGACTACTACATACGGATATATGTAGACATATTTTGCTTCATATGTAGTCACTTGTTGCAATCTCTAAAAAGAGTTATATTTGGAAACGCAGGGAGTACAACGCATGCATGTATGCCATGACTTCCCTTTTGATACTTGCATGTGTTGATTTGATGCACCTTGCCAAATTTTGACTATAAATTTAACTAACCAAATTTCCATGCATGTCACAAAAAATTAGGGCTGTTTGGAATGTGACTATGTTTGTCTTATGTTGCCACATTATTTTTCACACACTTGCTACACTTGCCTAACTTGAGTTGCTCAAATTGTTAGACACACTTTGGCTTGCCTCAAGGAATCTTGCCACACTTTTTGTGTCTATGACATGTGCGGTTCACTGCTAATAAAACAATTCTTGTCTTAGGTGTGGCTAATAAAAAGGACTTATATTTAGGAACGGAGGGGGGAGAAAATATAAATAATAATGCATGTTGGGGCAACCCACATTTCCGATAATTTAAGCCATGGGCTTGTTAACAAGTTTGATGAGGGGGTGGTTGTTCATTTAATGGAGGGACTTGTACCAGACTTGAACGATACAAAGTGTGACCTGGCACACCGTAACACCACTTGGAACAAGCGGGTAGCTATCTCAAAAAACAATGAACAACTAAAAATCGGCGACCTGGCACGTACTACACAATTTTAAACGATTGTTTTGATGGAATGAAAAAGGAAAACTACCCCACTACGTATATATAGGCCAGAGCCTCCGCGCTTGCTTGCTAGGGTTGCTCTATTCACACACTCTCATCCTCTCCAGATCTAAACAAGATAGGGGTGGTAACACTGTCTTTCTCCCTTCAAAAAACACTGTCTTTCTCCCATAAAAAAACACTGTCTTTCTCCCTTCAAAAAACACTGTCTTTCTATCCTCACCGCTGGTTACAGATCCGGACATATCCCCCTCCGCCGGTGAAGGGGAGGAGGGGCAGCGTTTAGGCTGTCGTCGACAGTGAGGGAGAAGACCCACTGCCGGCCGCACCGTTATCTCTGGCCGAGCACCGGCGCGAGAGGTCCTCTGATCCCTTCATCATTGCCCAAGTGTGGGCGGATCCGGCCTCCCACCCACACCTATCCACATCCCGACGACCTTCAGGTATATCTTCCTTCGAAACCGCCTTACCTCTACTTCCCCAGCTCGCTATGTTGCTGCATGTACATCATTTTCTACCTCTCAGCCATCTCTAACGGATGGTCCAACGTCACCTATTTTTTTCTTCTATTGTTAGAGGTAAATCTACTTCATGGAATCGAATCTTGTACTTGGTTCAAACAAGAAATAAAGTGGGGGTGGGGGAATTTAGTATGTAGTACATCGTACTTGGTACAAGCAAGAAGGAAAGGGGTGAAAGTAGTATAGACTGGTCATCCAACCGGTCTCTTGGTCGAAAAGGGAAATATAGGGGTAACGTTGTACATAGTGTATGACCAGGACTAGATTTGCTATCCACACATAGGTGTAGGTGGCTAGAGTGAACAAAAATGGGACCAACATAGATATGTTTCTTGGATGTTTGTTTATCGGGGCAACAAACTATGAATCACCACTTTATGCCCCTATTTAGGTACATGGTGCTGGACTACTGGTGCACCCAGTGTCCCATGCCCTTATACCAAATATTTAGCTATTCTTAATCTAATGCCCCTGGTAAAAATGAAGCCATGCCATCGTTATAAGCCATAACAAGTTTACCCAAATGTTTCTGCCTGTAATTGTTTGAGACTCTGACTGTTCCCTCTGTAGCTTTTTGTGCAAACAGGGATATCCATTTCACCTGGTTGCTGCTGTGACCTTTTGGTGCACTGCACAAAACTCTTCTTAAAAGAAGTGACTTTTGTGTTGTTTAACTGGAATGTCAGAATGGAACAGTTGGTTCATTTCGGTGGAACTACACAAAGGGAGATCTGTGTTCCAATCCTCATCATCCATATTGGCACGATAACCCTCCTTTAGGTAAGAATGATATTTAATGCATGTGTTCATCTCTATTTTGCGACTACCATGAGAAAATAATGCTATTTTTTACTAGTACACTTGTACTCCCTCACTGACAAAACCAATTCTAAAATAGAAGGTCAATCATGTACTTGGTTTCACCAACTAGTGAGGAGACTGAGAAATAGAGCAACAACAAGAAGAAGAAGAAGAGTAAACAGTGCCAGGGCGATCTTGCTGAGGCCAGAGGCCTCAGTCGAGGCAATTCAAGGGCTCCACCAATGACTACCTTACATGTGAGACGATCCTCTAGGGAGCCCTTCCACTTCTGCTGTCTCACTTAATTAATTAGGAGTACATAAGTACCACTAATTTATTGCTGCCTAATTTTCCTGTCGGAGTTAAAGAAATCTTTAGTAGCACCCTATGCTGAATCATGTACGTGTGTATGTTTGTCTATGAGGTGAATCATGTGGTGGAGCAGAGAGGGAATGCTAACTTTACCCATCAAGATAATGAGGGTGCTTCTATTTGTTAGTGTATGTTTCATCAACTAGTCCCACTATTACAGTAATCTTACTCTCTCAATATATGTCCCAACAGGGATGCTCAATTTTGGTGGAACTGCACAAAATCTTTGGGTGCTTCATTGCCTCGACAGCTTCCTTCCTTTCCGGTTAGTCAGTAATCTCGGTTGCATTCTTCCTTTGCTGTCAGTCGCTTGGCTTATTTCAGCTTCCAGTCAAAGGAAATAGTAATTGATATGCTACCTCACACAGGTTGGTACTGGTCTTTATCCTGATTATTGTGCTTTTCATATGTATTGGTAATTTGGTATTGTGCTACTGTTAGCCGATTTCATAAAGGAGTAACTTGGAGCCTCAAGTCCTAGGAAAATCATTACATCGGGTGATTTCAGTAGAACTGCACAAAATAGTCAGATGGACAGGTACTTATGTTGCTGCTATGTACTCCAAAGTTCACTCAGACAAGCATCGATGTTGACTAGAAGAAGTGCCTATATTCATTCGAGTATCAACCCGCGTCAACCAATTGTGAAACTCCAAGTATTAGGAGAGTGAAGCCAAAAATATTACTTGGCGCATAGCCCAAGAAAACGCAATCCAGTCTTTGGTCCCAACTTGTGCCTTTTGGTTATCTGCACATATGGTAGCGAACTGTATGGCATGGAGTCTAAAGATTCCAGAGAAGTTGGTTGACGCGTATATTCATCTGGCACTTAATCAGTCTGCACGCCAGGGATGCTCCATTTCAGTTGAACTGCACAAAAAATTTGGGTGGTTCATTTTCTCAACCGCCTCCTTTCTCGTCTGCTATGTAGAATTTCGGTGAGATACAGGACCAAGATGAGCCAGTAAACTAGTTGGATGAAAGTAGTGGCCAAGTTTCTCAAACCTCCCTCGGCATGAGGCCACTATTTGAGGATAAACCTACAAGCAATGTTCAGATTGTTTGTGCTGCCTCTTATGTACTCGAAAGTTTACACGTAGAAACATTAATTTTAGCAAGAAGTACCTCCGACTGAACACCATTTACCAGTCTGCAATGTAGAATTTTGGCGAGCTACAGGACCAAGATGAGCTAGTAAACTAGTTGGATGAGAGTAGTGGCCAAGTTGCTCAAACCTCCCTCGGCACGAGGCCACTATTTGAGGATAAACCTACAAGCGAAGTTTAGATTGTCTGTGCTGCCTCTTATGTACTCGAAAGTTCACTCGTACAAGCATTAATTTTAGCAAGAAGTACCTCCGACTGAACACCATTTACCAGTCTGTACCCTAGGTAATTAAAGTTCGTCCATGGATCATATTGGCTGTGATCTCAATCATTTGGATGCATAAACATACTGAACATGTGTATATCTGAATCTTTTTGTGAATTATCTATGAATATTGTTGTGTGATCTATCAATCATTTGGATCCATAGACATGCTGAACTTGTGTATATATGAATATTTTGAGTTGTTGATAGTGAATGTTGGCTATGAATATGAACGTGTCCTGTGAATCTGAGTTTGATACGAATGTTTACCTTTTCTGTTGTGCTTGTGTGTGAACTTGTTAGTATGCCTACTGTGGGGTATGTGACGTGTGGGTGTCAACGACACACCTTCTTCCCGAGAAGAATTGCACCTGCTTTGTTAGGGTAGCAACGACGCCTCAGCTCTTTTAATCTTTTTGCTCTGTCTTGCCCCCTCCCCCGCTCAACCCGTGCCGTAATGTTTTCGGCCTCAAAACAAACATAGTGCTGCATTGTTTTGGGGGCTTGATGAAAAATCGAGTGCTGGTTTCTATAGGTTCGGCCGCCCGGCAAATGGGCTGCTGGTCCACCACGGACTGGGAGGCTAAAAATACAAGTTGTATGGTGAAGAGGCAAGTAAAAAAACGCCATCGAGAGCCACCCATTGAAGAAAAAAAATCTCCTGATGTGCTTCTTCAGTCGTGCCGTCGGCCCCCTCTATAATCCAGTTTGCTTGAGGATCTGGTATCATTTTTTTCCAGAGGGCGAACAAGTATCAGCTAGGCCTAGGTTTGTATTTTAACATGCGTAGCCCACGACATACGGGTGACAGTGGTTTCAACTTTTTTTTGAGGTCCATACCGGCCTATGGGGTTTTTCGTAAAGATCGTCAGCCCAATGTATTTTTTAACCGCATTATATATATTTATATTATTACTATTATCGTACAATATATAGAGACTTATATATACATTATGAAAACATCCCACATGTTATTAACTTATAAAAGTAAATGTTTAACAGAAGTTGGCAAGGAAAATCCTGGTTGTTTTTGACTCACAGGCAAGGAAAAATCCTTGTGATTGCATACAAAAGCTTGCGAAGATTTTAAGGACCAATGTAATAATAACGCGCACATTTTTATTTTGAGCAATAACTCGCTAATTTGTTAATTATGTATATAAAAGATGTGCCTCACTGGTTTATTTTTGATATTAATTGCTCCTTCTAACATAACATTATATATAACGAGCCCAGCTAATTCATGTATTTGAAGGAAGTGCAAATGGGCTGGGATTTCTTAGATAATATAAATGGGCCGCATTGACACGAAATTATTTGTTCACCCAGCCCAGCAAATGGACTGTACATTCTAGAAAACATGGGTTAAATATATGCCACATTTTTGCAGGCTGACATGTGGGCCAATAGGTCGAAGCCTATGGAGGGCGTTGTCAACTTGGTTGGCTTGCACCTTCAATCTCTCGTCTTCTTCCTCCAGCGTCGCCGGACCGCCTAGTCCGACCTCCGGCGGCTAGCGGCTCTGCTTAGCACGCATCACTGCAAAGCGCTACCCCACCGCCAGCCATGCTATCCCTCTACCCGTCCACACCTCCTGTTTTTCTCCACCGACTGCAGCGCCACGCCGCACCAGAACCAGTTATAACCCTTCTCCTCCACTCAATCTGCGACTCCACTACCGCATATTCCCATCTCCGAGTCATTCCCGTCCAGGGCCTCACCGTCGTCCACCGCCTCGCTGCGCTCGGTGCGGCGTGGTCAACAAACAAGAGTAATCGGAAGAGGATTGTACGTGGAGAGCCTGATGACTGGGACCCATGGGGTCCATGGTCGCACGCAAGGAAAGTTCCTCCTTATTAAGCTGAAAAAATGTTTCCTCCACCTGATAGCTGGGACGGACCGGTTGTATCTTCGCACGGAAGGAAGTGCCTCCTTATTATGCAAAAAAATTTATTCCTCCTGTTGACAGCTGGGACCCGTCAGATTTTGTGGCTTACTTGTGGTCCTACTAAGCGGACGTGTACGCAGGGCTTTGTCAACTTAATCAACAAATGATTCTAGCAGCAGGACTATTGGATGTTAATACAACAGCCGTGCTCCTTCTTCAACCTTTGTTCTTGCTCCTGTCTCCCATGGGCGGCACCGCGCCTGTGCTGCCGTGCACCCGAACCAGGCAAGTTTCCCACTCCTCTCCATCTGCGACTCCACTGCCCCATCTTCTCCATCTCCGGGCCGTTCCAGTCTGGGGTCTCGCCGTCATCCACCGACCATTGGTGCGCTCGCACGGTGTGGTCAACGTGGTCAACAACCGAGAGTCATCGGAACATGACTGTACGTGAGAGGCTAACAGTGGGGATGCACCACGCCCATGGACGCATCCATGCAACGGAATGCGGTGTGGTCAACGTGGTCAAGGAACGACTTTCATAGGAAGTGTACTGTACATGGAGAGGCTGACAGCTGGGTCCACAGTCGCAGCAAGGAAGTGCCTCCTTATTACGCGGAAAATAATGAGTCCTCCACCTAATAGCAAGGACCCACTGGACGGGCCACCATATTTTTTGGAAAAAACATTTCCCCCTGACTGCTAGGACCCACCGGACGTTTCACCGTATTTCATGAAAAAAACATTCCCCCTACTGTCAGCTCGGACCGACCGGAAGTGCTTCCTTATTACGCACAAAAAAATGAATACTCCCCCTGCTAGTTGGGACCCACCTTCGTGGGTGGCTGACTTGTGGGTCTACTAAGTTGACGGGGACGGAGTGCTTTGTCAACTTAGTCAATATGAACAATTCTAGCTCCAGTGACCGTACGATGTCCATCCAACGTCCGTTGTGCTTCTTCAACCTCTGGTCTTCTTGCTCCAGCCGCCCAAAGTAGTGTCGGTCGTGCCGCATGCTCCTGCCTCCCGTGGCCGGCTGTGCTTCTGCGGAGACCTAACCGCCCCTACTATTCCCACCGCTGGCCAGGCCCTGTGGCGATGGCAGCCTCACACCGTAGCAGAACCAGTGAACCCTCGTACTCCTCTCTGCGTGGGCTTCCACTACCGCATCTTCCCCTTCCTAGGCCTCACCATCGTCCACCGCCCTGGTGCTCTCGGCGCGGCGTGGTCAACATGGTCAAGGAATGACTTCCATCAGAAGATTACTATATGTGGAGAGGCTGTCAGCTGGGTCCACGGCCGCAGCAAGGAAGTGGCTCCTTATTACGCGCAAAATAATTATTCCTCCACCTGACAGCGGGGACCCACCGGATGGGCCACCATATTTCGCAAAAAAACATTTCCCTGTGACTGCTGGGACCCACCAGCTACATCTTCGCACGCAAGGAAGTGCGTCCGGGCAAAAAAAACGATTCGCCCCCTGACTGCTGGGACCCACCAACTACATCTTCGCACGCAAGGAAGTGCGTCTGGGAAAAAAAAGTGATTCGCCCCGTGACTGCCGGGACCCACCAGCTACATCTTCGCACGCAAGGAAGTGCCTGACAGTCGGGACCCACCTGGTCGAAGCGTATGTAGTGTTGTCATTCTGGTCGCGAACGTGTACGTACATACTAGTCATTGTAGAGGTGCACACGTGTCGTAGTAGAGCCGCGCATGTAGCGTGTACACGTACGTACGGCGGCCAGGGTGCAATAAAGTAAATACGGCCACGTATTTACATACGGGCGGGGTCTCGAACGCCTACTCGCGCGTACGTATGGCCAGGTCTTGTGTACATGTGTGACGCCCGGATAATCAAGCTACAGTAACCTCTGCTAATGATGCCTCATCACCACTCTTACTGTTGTAAACCTCGCGATGATTCAATCCCGTTCGAATTCAAATTTCAAAATCAAAGCAAACAATAAAAGTTTTTCAAAATTTAAAACAAAAGTGTTCGGGGGATGCCATATTTTACATAAGTCAATATGGTGTAATAAACACAATTTTATAAACTGCCTAAGTATTTTAAAATAAATAAAAACAGAAAAGGAAAATAAATAAAAGAAAGAAACTAACAAAAAAAAGAGGGAACCCCCTCCCTCGGCCTACTGGCCTCGTTGGCCGGCCCATTCGGGCGCAGGCCCAACCGGCCACCCCCCTCCCCTTATCCATTCCCCCCCGAAACCCTAACCACCCCGTCACCCACTTCCCCTCCCCACGACGCCATTCCCTCTCCCCCCTCTCCTCTCGATCCCATCTGGATCGGGGAGAGGCCTGACCCCGTCGCCCGTC
>NC_057803.1:294178826-294179363 GCF_018294505.1 Triticum aestivum | reverse complement strand
TCTGTATCGGGATCCAGGGGAGGCCACCGCCGCCTGGAACCCCCGACTCCACCGCCCGACGCTCGCCACGCCAATCGCCGCCCGCGCCACCTCGCCGGCCGCCTCGACCGCACCTCCCTTGCCGCACGCCTGGCGCCGCCCGAAGCTCCACGGATCTCGCCGGAACGCTCTCCCGCCGAACTGCCACCCGCTCCGCCGGATCTCCCTCGTCGGCCCTCCCCGACCTCCATCACGCCCACTGCCTCGTTCCCTGCAGGCACCTGGTGAGGCCCCGGCCCCCTCTCTCTCCCTCACCTCGACGTCCGTCCCGTGCACACACTCACGTGGCCCCGTGCTTCGCGGTCACCGCCCCGACCTCACCCCCGTTCGCCACCGCCCGCGGTCACCGCGCCACGGCCCGCGCTCGCCGTGGCCACCAGCCTCCCCTGCCTTGGCGACCTGCCGAGTTCGCCGCGCCCGCCATCACCCCCCGCGCGTGCCCACGCTGGAGCCCCTGGCCTCGGCTCCGACCGCGCTCCCACTCGCCCTGGCCTCGCC
>NC_057803.1:294171382-294178580 GCF_018294505.1 Triticum aestivum | reverse complement strand
GCCTCGCCCGCAGCCCCCTTCCGTGCTGCTCCCGCGCCCGCAGCCGGCCATGGCCTCGCCCCGATGTGCCTTGCCGGGCGGGCTGGTGCCCGTCGCCCAGCGACCGCTCGGGTGCGCCCGCACCCGGCGCCCGACGCCTGTGAACCCACGCCCGCTATGTCCCCTCTAGGCCACTGGCATGGGGGCTCCAGCCCCAGAAACGTTTAAAAAAAATATTAATAAAAATAATTAAATAAATAAATAATAATTAAGTTAATTAATTAATTAAGGAATTAATTAAGTTAATTAATCATAATTAGATTAACCTAATTAACTAATTAGTTTAATTAAACAATAATTAGATTAGTTAAACATTAATTAGACTAAACAGTCAATGACAAACGGGACCCACACGTCAGTTGATCAGTCAACGCCTCTGTTGACTGCTGACGTCATGCTGACGTCAGCATGCACTGTTCTGGATAATGTTGGATTAAAATAATTAAATAAATGCTAAAAATGATTTTAATCTTTTAAAATTAATATAAAATAAACCGTAGCTCAGATGAAAAAACTTTGTACATGAAAGTTGCTCAGAACGACGAGACGAACCCGGATACGTAGCCCGTTCGTCCACCACACACCCCTAACATATCAAACCCACAACTTTCCCCCTCCGGTTCATCTGTCAGAAAACACAAAACACCGGGAATACTTTCCCGGATGTTTTCCCCCCCTTCACCGGTATCACCTACTACCGCGTTAGGGCACACCAAACATCGCGTATTGCCTTGTTATATTTTGTGATGCTTTGTTTGCTCTGTATTCATTATTTCTTCCCCCTCTTCTCTCCGGTAGACTACGAGACCGACGCTGCTGCTGACCAGTTCGACTACGGAGTTGACGACTCCTCTCTCTTGCCAGCGCAACCAGGCAAGCCCCCCCCCCTTGATCACCAGATATCGCCTATTCTACTCTATACTGCTTGCATTAGAGTAGTGTAGCATGTTACTGCTTTCAGTTAATCCTATACTGCTGCATAGCCTGTCCTTGCTACTATTGTTGTTACCTTTACCTGATATCCTACTGCTTAGTATAGGATGCTAGTGTTCCATCAGTGGCCCTACACTCTTGTCCGTCTGCCATGCTATACTACTGGGCTGTGATCACTTCGGGAGGTGATCACGGGCATATACGATATACTTTACACAGTTACATTACCTGTGATACTGTTTGGAGATGGGGGCTGAAGGGGCAGGTGGCTCCATCCCGGTAGAGGTGGGCCTGGGTTCCCGACGGCCCCCGACTGTTACTTTGTGGCGGAGCGACAGGGCAGGTTGAGACCACCTAGGAGACAGGTGGGCCTGGCCCTGTTCGGCGTTCGCGGATATTTAACATGCTTAACGAGATCTTGGTATTTGATCTGAGTTGGCTACGAGCCTATACGCACTAACCATCTACGTGGGAGTAGTTATGGGTATCCCGGCGTCGTGGTATCAGCCGAAGCACTTCAGACGTCAGCGACGGAGCGGCGCGCGCCAAATTGGACTGGAACGCCACTAGGCTAGGTCTGCTTTCGGCCACCCACGCAACGTGCAGGTGTGCTCAGGGCGATGGGCCCAGACCCCTGCGCGCTTAGGTTTAGACCGGCGTGCTGGCCTCTCTGTTGTGCCTAGGTGGGGCTGCGACGTGTTGATCTTTCGCGGCCGGGCATGACCCAGGAAAGTGTGTCCGGCCAAATGGGATCAAGCGTGTTGGGTAAGTTGGTGCACCCCTGCAGGGAAGTTAATCTATTCGAATAGTCGTGATCTTCGGTAACAGGACGACTTGGAGTTGTACCTTGACCTTATGACAACTAGAACCGGATACTTAATAAAACACACCCTTCCAAGTTCCACAAACAACCCCGTGATCGCTTTTCCACAGGGCGACGAGGGGAGGATCGCCGGGTAGGGTTATGCTATGCGATGCTACTGGAGATGCTACTTGGAGATGCTATTTGGAGATTCTACTTGGAGATGCTACTTGGAGGACTTCAATCTACTCTCTTCTACATGCTGCAAGACGGAGGCTGCCAGAAGCGTAGTCTTCGATAGGACTAGCTATCCCCCCTCTTATTCTGGCATTCTGCAGTTCAGTCCACTGATATGGCCCTTTACACATATACCCATGCATATGTAGTGTAGTTCCTTGCTTGCGAGTACTTTGGATGAGTACTCACGGTTGCTTTTCTCCCTCTTTTTCCCCTTTCCCTTCTACCTGGTTGTCGCAACCAGATGCTGGAGCCCTGGAGCTAGACGCCACCGTCGACGACGACCCCTACTACACCGGAGGTGCCTACTACTACGTGCAGTCCGCTGACGACGTCCAGGAGTAGTTAGGAGGATCCCAGGCAGGAGGCCTGCGCCTCTTTTGATCTGTATCCCAGTTTGTGCTAGCCTTCTTAAGGAAAACTTGTTTAACTTATGTCTGTACTCAGATATTGTTGCTTCCGCTGACTCGTCTATGACCGAGCACTTGTATTCGATCCCTCGAGGCCCCTGGCTTGTATTATGATGCTTGTATGACTTATTTATGTTTTAGAGTTGTGTTGTGATATCTTCCCGTGAGTCCCTGATCTTGATCATACACATTTGCGTGCATAATTAGTGTACGATTAAATCGGGGGCGTCACAAGTTGGTATCAGAGCCAACTGCCTGTAGGAATCCCCCTTCCATACTCCTTGGCCGAAGTCGAGTCTAGACTTTACAGAACTTTTACTAACTTGGCTGTGTGGCCCATGGGCCCACGTCGCCATTGGGTGGTATTAGGATCTTTTACTCCTCGATCTTACTCTGGGACTCTGATCTCTCTTCTATTCGGGTTAAATGATTTTTGCCAAATCTAACATTAGGATCTCGTTATCACATTCACCCGGAGAGCCCCTTATTAATGATGATTGTCTGCGGCACGTGAAGACCCTGAAGATACTCTCCGTTGTTAACCCGAGAACTTATGTTCATCGCATTTGCAATTCCCCTTCCACCGTCAACCCTAATGGATAACTACTTGTAGTTGTTATTCTTACATTCATCCCCAGTTGGTCTTGTTATTACCAGATACCTCGAAACACTCGTCATTGTTTCGATAATCCTTTGAGCTTATCGTCTTGCTGTTCTTTGTCACCTGAATACCCCTATGGATAATTCTCGCACTTATCGAGTATCCGCTCATCCCCCAGTTGTTCATGTGTTTCACAATGATCTTCGAAATACTATTTGATCCTCCAAAAATCCTTAGTAGCTTATTGCTCTGTCATACTTGTCTACTTGCATGATGGATGCTTTCCATATGTCTGGCAATATTCGTTAGTATCCTTAGGCATCGTCATTTTGATCCTTTTGATTCAACATGAGTGCCAATGCATGCAATCATCAGTTGATCCTTTTAAATTATCTTTCCGGCTCAGACGTCATTTTTAACATGAGCTGGTTCTCAACCAATCCAAATGCCGTCGATAGTACCCCTAAGGCTATTCAACTTATCCACCCCTAATCAGGGCATTACTTCTGTTCCCTTAATTTGGAGATCATAATTCCTTTGCATTTGAGCTCGGGATCAGTCAGTTGTTTCTATAATCTGATCTCCTTGCAATCTTCTTCCTCTAGTTGAGTACCGATGCTCACGTCAGATCCCTTGTGGACCACCAGATCCTTTGTTGGATTTTATCTGACAACGCCCTTCATATTCAATAACCTTGTGAGCCTTTCCTCTGATACATAATGCCTTTGGTAAATTGTATCCTCTGCTTTCTTAACCATGCCCTGTCTTCGAGCTTGAGTTAATTACTTCTAAAGATTCTGGTATATGATTCTAAGATGCCCCGATGGGTTGAACCTATGCCTTCCTCAATATGTGTGAACTCGAAAGTTTTCACGAGTCGTACTCTTCTTGTATTTTGCCAGATAAAATTTCAATGCTATAACTTCATCAAAAGCGAGAAGTGAATGAAAGGGTATGCATTGGAGAAGTGGGAGTCGACCTTGAACCCTGAGTTCATGCCCATGGACCTGATGTGGAACTTATCATGGTAGCTTCTTGCCAAATATTTACTCATTCGAGTAATTCTTTCGGTGTTATTAAATTGGACCCCTTGTAGTTATGGTTTCGACCATATTGTTCTTCTTTGTTCCCATTTCTCGGGCAAGTTTAAACACTGGTCTTCTACGGATTAATACCCCAGTCCAACCTTTACTTTGATCTTGTGTCGAGTATTACCCCCTGGTATCTAGAGATTATCATGGAACTGCATAACTTTTTATGAGTTCTTCATCAAGTGCTACCTTCCCACTGATTCCAATTTTTCACGGACTCGGAGTTATTGAACACTCAAAGACACCAATAACTGAACCGAGTCCGCTCTACGGTTCAACAACTCTTCAGTAAGCTTCTATAAGTACGAGTTTGTACCCGATCACGCCATTCCTAGCCTGTTTGGCTATATCATTGTCGTGACGATTCTAACGGTGCTACCTGGTCCTTATTCTCGGAGCACCAATTTTCGACGATGAACTAACCTTACGTCGATTTTCCTCGTCATACCCTTTCACCTTAAACAACAAGCTTGAGTTCGAGTTTGTGTCGTACCCATGGTTCCAATGACTTTTGGCTTCATCATTCCTTGGACTTGATGACGTCGCTGATTGATTACTTCTTCATGAAATCTGTCGACAAATGTGTCGTGATCCTCATCAACCTTATGAGTTCTTCCAGGATATCAATTGAATTCATGATGAGAAATACCATCCTTGTCCCTCGATGATTCGAGTTATCATCGGCAACATTCTTGCCTCCCCCCCTCCCAACACAAACTTGTTCACAATTTGTGTTGTACCTTGGTTTCCTTGCTATCCAGCAATTGTTCTTCTTTACCTTGGAGTATTACCGTCCTTTATGTCAAGAATGTTCTGAGATTTGTTCCACCTCTTGAGAATTCTTGACATAGAAATACTTCTCACCATCACCATTCTTTCTTGGTCCCTGTGTTAATTCCAACAAGTGAACGGTGTTGTTTGGATTCTTTCCTTCTAGCAACCCTATCTCTTTGAAGTTAATGGTCGAAAGTTCATTCTTAGGCTATTGATT
The DNA here is from genome assembly GCF_018294505.1 of Triticum aestivum. NCBI lineage: Eukaryota > Viridiplantae > Streptophyta > Magnoliopsida > Poales > Poaceae > Triticum > Triticum aestivum. The sequence continues at coordinate 294,173,476 of NC_057803.1, read as the reverse complement.
ATTGCATCACCATTCTGACATTGGTCGTGCAACCCAACCCATATTTCGGGCGCACCTTTCAACCAATGTTTAATTGTGTATGTTTTCCTCGAGCATACTTCCTTATATCATTTGATCTAACAAATGTTATCTCCTTGTTCACTTAATTGTGGACATCCATCTTTTGGGAATCTCGGTGAATTGTCGTTGAGTTCACCAGACACCTCCTTGTCCTCTCCTTGGGTTAATGATGGACTCTTGATAACGGAAATCACTTCATAGTTCATTTCCCCGAGAATCTTACAATGTGATCTCGTCAATTTGCGTTGCACCTTTTTCTTCTCAGGTATCCTAAGTCTGAGGTATCCTGACACCAACCGGATCTGAATCTTGGTCAGATATGATGGTTGGGACATATCTCCAAGAGTTGTAACATTGATCTCTACGTGACCCGGTAACATGATGTCATGCCTAGCACCCCCCCTGGGTGGAGGACCTATCGTTATAATTTCTTTTGCAAGGACAACCATTCTTCCTGGAGGAAATTGTAAGACTTATTCTACAAGTTATTCCTGATGGATCCTTCGTGTTTCCAAAGTCTGATCTTCACCTGAAGACCATGTCAATGCTATCTCGAAGCATGTCAATGGTACTCCGATTTTCAACAGGAACATTTGAAGCACGATGCTAAATTTTATTTATCATTTATCCTAACACCGTTGTATGGGTAATGTCATGAAATTTTCTCCCCTTACCTAAAATGGTTTTCTACCTACTATCCTGTCATGGATATCATCTGCTTGTCCTTGGGAAGGATATACCCCTGGAAAATGTGTTTAAACACATTTTTCTTTTCCATTGATCTGGTTAAATCCGATAATCATATCTTCCTTTCCATTGTTTGGTTTAACCTTTCTTGTGATCTATGAGATCTAAGCAGTAATATTCTCCTACTTTTGTAAACACCTCGGTGTACAATGCTGTCAGAAAGACCCTGTTATTTTGGTGATGACATTCCGGTAACCACCGATGGACGAGAACTTTGCCTATTGGTCCGCCTCGTTCAACGAGCAGGAAGATGGTTCTCTTCGTCCCTCGCCCTTGGTACCGACATTGTTGCTGACATAACTGTCAGGCTATCCTCTAACATGCCTTGCTTACATGATTGTGCAAGACGTCATTGCCTTTCCTACTTTTAACCCACATGGTGGGCCCATAACCCACAGTTCCACAGGATCGAAACCTGACCCTCCTGTACCCCCTTTCCCAAAGTCAATACTCACGCTTGGCTTCGTGTGTAATTCGCGAGCCACCTTCCTAGTGATCTATTCTGGAAACAGATGCAATATTCAATCTCGTTGCTTTGGACCCCTTTCGCGTGTTGTTTCAGACATCGAACGACTGCCTACCCGTTTGAAACTTCTCATGGTACCTTCTTACTTTACTCTCGATAATTTCTTAAGTATCTATTTGAGAGTTACTTCTACCACATTCTCTCAGTTATCTGCTAGGTAGTTGACCTTGAAGGTCCGTTCTTCAGTAGTTACCCCTTATCATTATTGTAAGTACGAGGGAGTTCCTGAAGAAAGGACGACAACCTCATCATGATGCATTGATGCATAGGAATGAATACATCAGCGCTATGGATCGACCACTTCGAGAAGAGCAAGCAAGACCGAGAAGAATCGTTAGAATTTCGTAACCTATTCTTCCCCCTTACTCCCCTCCTAAATCTCGGGACGAGATTTCTTGTAGTGGAGGAGAATTGTGACGCCCGGATAATCAAGCTACAGTAACCTCTGCTAATGATGCCTCATCACCACTCTTACTGTTGTAAACCTCGCGATGATTCAATCATGTTCGAATTCAAATTTCAAAATCAAAGTAAACAATAAAAGTTTTTCAAAATTTAAAACAAAAGTGTTCGGGAGATGCCATATTTTACATAAGTCAATATGGTGTAATAAACACAATTTCATAAACTGCCTAACTATTTTAAAATAAATAAAAACAGAAAAGGAAAATAAATAAAAGAAAGAAACTAACAAAAAAAAGGGAACCCCCTCCCTTGGCCTACTGGCCTCGTTGGCCGGCCCATTCGGGCGCAGGCCCAAC
>NC_057803.1:294141310-294170748 GCF_018294505.1 Triticum aestivum | reverse complement strand
TGTATCGGGATCCAGGGGAGGCCACCGCCGCCTGGAACCCTCGACTCCACCGCCCGACGCTCGCCACGCCAATCACCGCCCGCGCCACCTCGCCGGCCGCCTCGACCGCACCTCCCTCGCCGCACGCCTGGCGCCGCCCGAAGCTCCACAGATCTCGCCGGAACGCTCCCCCGCCGAACTGCCACCCGCTCCGCCGGATCTCCCTCGTCGGCCCTCCCCGACCTCCATCACGCCCACTGCCTCGTTCCCTGCAGGCACCTGGTGAGGCCCCGGCCCCCTCTCTCTCCCTCGCCTCGACGTGCGTCTCGTGCACGCACTCACGTGGCCCCGTGCTTCGCGGTCACCGCCCCGACCTCACCCCCGTTCGCCACCGCCCGCGGTCACCGCGCCCCGGTCCGCGCTCGCCGTGGCCACCAGCCTCCCTTGCCTTGGCGACCTGCCGAGTTCTCCGCGCCCGCCATCACCCCCCGCGCGTGCCCACGCTGGAGCCCCTGGCCTCGGCTCCGACCGCGCTCCCACTCGCCCTGGCCTCGCCCGCAACCCCCTTCTGTGCTGCTCCCGCGCCCGCAGCCGGCCATGGCCTCGCCCCGATGTGCCTTGCCGGGCGGGCTGGTGCCCGTCGCCCAGCGACCGCTCGGGTGCGCCCGCACCCGGCGCCCGACGCCTGTGAACCCACGCCCGCTATGGCCCCTCTAGGCCACTGGCATGGGGGCCCCAGCCCCAGAAACGTTTAAAAAAATATTAATAAAAATAATTAAATAAATAAATAATAATTAAATTAATTAATTAAGGAATTAATTAAGTTAATTAATCACAATTAGATTAACCTAATTAAATAATTAGTTTAATTAAACAGTAATTAGATTAGTTAAACATTAATTAGACTAAACAGTCAATGACAAACGGGACCCACACGTCAGTTGACCAGTCAACGCCTCTGTTGACTGCTGACGTCATGCTGACGTCAGCGTGAACTGTTCTGGATAATGTTGGATTAAAATAATTAAATAAATGCTAAAAATGATTTTAATCTTTTAAAATTAATATAAAATAAATCGTAGCTCAGATGAAAAAACTTTGTACATGAAAGTTGCTCAGAACGACGAGACGAATCCGGATACGTAGCCCGTTCGTCCACCACACACCCCTAACATATCAAACCCGCAACTTTCCCCCTCCGGTTCATCTGTCAGAAAACACGAAACACCGGGAATACTTTCCCGGATGTTTTCCCCCCCTTCACCGGTATCACCTACTACCGCGTTAGGGCACACCGAACATCGCGTATTGCCTTGTTATATTTTGTGATGCTTTGTTTGCTCTGTATTCATTATTTCTTCCCCCTCTTCTCTCCGATAGACTACGAGACCGACGCTGCTGCTGACCAGTTCGACTACGGAGTTGACGACTCCTCTCTCTTGCCAGAGCAACCAGGCAAGCCCCCCCCCCCTTGATCACCAGATATCGCCTATTCTACTCTATACTGCTTGCATTAGAGTAGTGTAGCATGTTACTGCTTTCAGTTAATCCTATACTGCTGCATAGCCTGTCCTTGCTACTATTGTTGTTACCTTTACCTGCTATCCTACTGCTTAGTATAGGATGCTAGTGTTCCATCAGTGGCCCTACACTCTTGTCCGTCTGCCATGCTATACTACTGGGCTGTGATCACTTCGGGAGGTGATCACGGGCATATACGATATACTTTACACAGTTACATTACCTGTGATACTGTTCGGAGATGGGGGCTGAAGGGGCAGGTGGCTCCATCCCGGTAGAGGTGGGCCTGGGTTCCCGACGGCCCCCGACTGTTACTTTGTGGCGGAGCGACAGGGCAGGTTGAGACCACCTAGGAGACAGGTGGGCCTGGCCCTGTTCGGCGTTCGCGGATATTTAACACGCTTAACGAGATCTTGGTATTTGATCTGAGTTGGCTACGAGCCTATACGCACTAACCATCTACGTGGGAGTAGTTATGGGTATCCCGGCGTCGTGGTATCAGCCGAAGCACTTCAGACGTCAGCGACGGAGCGGCGCGCGCCAAATTGGACTGGAACGCCACTAGGCTAGGTCTGCTTTCGGCCGCCCACGCAACGTGCAGGTGTGCTCAGGGCGATGGGCCCAGACCCCTGCGCGCTTAGGTTTAGACCGGCGTGCTGGCCTCTCTGTTGTGCCTAGGTGGGGCTGCGACGTGTTGATCTTCCGCGGCCGGGCATGACCCAGGAAAGTGTGTCCGGCCAAATGGGATCAAGCATGTTGGGTAAGTTGGTGCACCCCTGCAGGGAAGTTAATCTATTCGAATAGCCGTGATCTTCGGTAACAGGACGACTTGGAGTTGTACCTTGACCTTATGACAACTAGAACCGGATACTTAATAAAACACACCCTTCCAAGTTCCACAGACAACTCGGTGATCGCTTTTCCACAGGGCGACGAGGGGAGGATCGCCGGGTAGGGTTATGCTATGCGATGCTACTGGAGATGCTACTTGGAGATGCTATTTGGAGATTCTACTTGGAGATGCTACTTGGAGGACTTCAATCTAGTCTCTTCTACATGCTGCAAGACGGAGGCTGCCAGAAGCGTAGTCTTCGATAAGACTAGCTATCCCCCCTCTTATTCTGGCATTCTGCAGTTCAGTCCACTGATATGGCCCTTTACACATATACCCATGCATATGTAGTGTAGTTCCTTGCTTGCGAGTACTTTGGATGAGTACCCACGGTTGCTTTTCTCCCTCTTTTTCCCCTTTCCCTTCTACCTGGTTGTCGCAACCAGATGCTGGAGCCCTGGAGCCAGACGCCACCGTCAACGACGACCCCTACTACACCGGAGGTGCCTACTACTACGTGCAGCCCGCTGACGACGTCCAGGAGTAGTTAGGAGGATCCCAGGCAGGAGGCCTGCGCCTCTTTCGATATGTATCCCAGTTTGTGCTAGCCTTCTTAAGGTAAACTTGTTTAACTTATGTCTGTACTCAGATATTGTTGCTTCCGCTGACTCGTCTATGATCGAGCACTTGTATTCGAGCCCTCGAGGCCCCTGGTTTGTATTATGATGCTTGTATGACTTATTTATGTTTTAGAGTTGTGTTGTGATATCTTCCCGTGAGTCCCTGATCTTGATCGTACACATTTGCGTGCATGATTAGTGTACGATTAAATCAGGGGCGTCACAACATGGCCGGGTCGGAACGGAGAAACAGCGTCGTTGTCGTGTTCATGGGGAGCCAACCGGCTGGGTCGAAACGGAATGTGTCGTCATGTTCATCGGGAGGGCTTGGATGGAACAGCCGATGGAAATGAGGCCTAGCATACCGCAGAACGGAGGAAACGGCCTTGTGTTCGATCGGCCACGTTCGAAACGGGATCCTGTTCATCGGGAGGGGCCTGGCGTACCGCAAAACATTGGAAATGAACCTCCTACGGTCGAAGCGGGGGTCCTGTTGATCGGAGGGGTGTGGCATACCGCAAAATGGAGGAAACAGACTTGTGTTGGAGCGCTACGGTCGTAATGGGGTTCCTATTCATCGGGAGGGGTGTGGCGTACCGCAAAACGGGACTCCATGGGATACTGTTCATCTCCACCGTCGACCCCCTCCAGCCTCCACAGGCTACTGTTTATCCACCGTCGACCTCCTCCAGCCTCCACCTGCGACAGTTCATCCATGGGCTCCTGTTCATCCAGCCTCCACCGCGCGCTACTCCACCGGCTACTGTTCAACCAGCCCTCCCCTCGGGCTCCTGTTCAACCACCCCTCCACGGGCTACTGTTTATCCTGCCCTCCACCATCTACTATTCATCCTGCCCTCCACGGGGTCCTGTTCATCCAGCCCCAAACGGCTCGATCGATCGGGGTACTGTTCATCCAGAGGCAACACCATGGGGTCCTGTTCATCCACCCCCACCGGGAACTGTTCATCTGACCCCCCCCCTGCAACGCTCACTTTTCATCCAGAGGCAACATCGATCGGCTTCAGTTAGCAGCAGTAGCGAAGGAATCGCTCGATCGGGTTCAGTTAACAGCCATTGATCGATCGCTCGGGTTCAGTAACGCGTAGCCTGCAGTATAATCACTCGGGTTCAGTTAGAGCCCAACGCCTCACACACACGCGCGTACGTACAAGAGAAACGCGCATCGCTCGGCCCCCGACCACCCACCGTAACTGGGGACTCCCCGATATTTTCCGTGCCCTGGCTTCTACCACGGTTTTTTCCGTCATGGACGGCCCAAAGAATTTCATGCAGCTGCGTCTCCGGCCCACCCAGGACAAAAAGCCCATTTTTTCATGATTTTTTGTCATAGAAGTAGGACCCCACCACATCTATGATGATACCGGGTTTTGTCACAATTATCGTCATAGAAGTGTTATAGGTATGACAGAAAAAAATTTCGTTCGGCCCAAAATGTCACGGATGTGTCTTTTTTGTACTAATAACCACTCAATCATCACAATATCAGAGTTCTGAGACCAACTATCAACACACGGAAGAAGCAGGAACTGAACTGATGCTTGAATTCATCAATCTTATAAGTATATGGATTAGTAACATGTGACCCTAATAGAAAGAAGACAAAGCCTAGTTCCTTAACCCCGTAGGAAAGATAGGATGACTCGGATCAGAAGGGCATAAGGTAAAGGAGTAAGAAGAGCCTTATGTTCCCTTCCAAAATCAATTCCCTTATATAACTAAAGCATTTCTAGACTCAACTTCGTCCAGTTTCGCTTGGTAATCCTATAGGCAGTCAGGCTCTGATACCAAAGCTATCAGGACCCCAATCCTAAATCAAACCCATCTAGCATGTAACACATCATATCACTTTGCGTCCTCACGCACGGTTTTCCCACGGGTGCCACCTTACCTGGCCCGGGACCGTTTGCGCCTTTTGGCTCATGTATATGATAGTGTCGCTAGCATCCATATGACAGAGAACCTGGGCCGACATGACTAATCATGAATTCAAAGTGGCACTAACTTACAGGGACAGGCTTACATGACCCAGCAAAGAACGTGTCAGTCATCAACGTATGACCCCAAGTCGTAGCAAGCTACAAGGACTTAAAGGAACAACGCGTGACATTTTCCCGAAGGGAAAGACACAGGAACAAAGAAGGACACATGCCAGCCAGCCTAAGTGTTCCGGAGCAGTAGCAAGCTACCATGGCTCAGTGGAAGAACTAGGAGACGTTTCCCGGTAAGAGATGGTACCAAGAATAAACAACTAGGTTGTCGGATCCCACACATACCAAGCATTTCAGTAACATACACACAATATGCTCGATATGTGCAAATACAACATGGCATCACAACAAAACTCTATGACTCAAAGTATTTATTCATTAGGCTCCGAGGAAGCCAGATATTATAAACATGGGTCTGATGACCTAACATTCAGAGCATACAAGTCCAAAGCACATGCGGAAGCATAACATGTTTGAGTACGGACATCTACAAATGAAAGGGGCTGAGAAGCCTAACTATCTACAAGATCCTGCCGAGGGCACAAGATCGTAGCTGAGATAACAAGCTAAACGTCGAAGTCCATGCGGAACTACTAGCGAGACTGAAGTCTCTCTGCAAAAACATAAATTAAGCAAACGTGAGTACAAATGTACCCAAGAATACTTACATCAGAACTAACTACATGTGCATCAGTATCAACAAATGGGGTGGTGGAGTTTAACTGCAGCAAGCTGGCTTTTGACTCGGTGGCTATCCTGAACTACGACTACAAGTGACTCTTTTGAGGTGGCCCACACGAGTCCACATATTCACCATATAAATACACTACTATGGATCCGCTCCCGTCTCCCTACGAGAATGGCATCCATAGCACTCACGCTTATCTTGCGCATTTTAGAGTATCCACTTTCACTTGTCTATGAACTGTATAGGCAACCCAGAGGTCCTTTACCACGGACGCGGCTATTCGAATAGATGATGTTAACCCTGCAGGGGTGTACTTTTTCACACACGCTCTCACCACTTATCGCCGTTTACACGATATGTACTCAACAACCTTCAAGCGAAAGCCCGGCGAGGGTGTCGGCCACGACCTGACTAACCACACAAGTCCCTAGTCCAGGTTTATCGCCTATAAAGTTTCCATCCGTAGGGAGTCCGGCCGAGGTTTCCACATACGGCCCCGAACGATGTGTACATGGTTCCACGACACCAAACAGGCGCCCGGCATACCCAGCCACGTGCCTACTACATCACAACCACCACTCGAGTCAGCACTGCGCACGGCCTCCAGCATACTATAAACACCAGAAACTACTTGCAACTCCCAGACAGAGGACAAGGGCGGTTAAGAAGTCGACAGGGTCCATTGGTTTCGGGCCCAACATGTGGTAGTAGTTGTTCATGGATCACAAACACAGAACTCAGTTCCTGAGGACGGTTTCAATGAGACAACCCACCATGTACTCCTACATGGCCTCTCACCGCTACCTTTACCAAATCGTGTTCACACACTTAGCACACACAAAGTAGGACATGTTCACAACATTCCAATTCATCCCCGAGGAATCAGACCTGGCTCAACTCTAAGCAGTAGCAGGCATGACAAACAAGCATGAATGAGTAGGCACATTAGGGCTCATACAAATCCTACTCATGCTAGTGGGTTTCATCTATTTACTATGGCAATGACAGGTCATGCAGAGGAAAGGAGTTCAACTACCACAACATGTAACAGTTGAATCATTATTGTCCTAATGTAGTAAAATAAAGCAGGAGTGAGAGAGTGGGATTGTATCATAATGGACAAGGGGTTTTTTCTTGCCTGGCACTTCTGAAGATAGTATAGTTCTTCATCGGTGTCATCGATCACATCATCGGTAGGTCGTCTACTGAGAGGGGACAAACACCAGCAACAGAGAAGGAAACAAAATCAATGCAATGCACAATATGATGCATGATGATGACATGGCAAAAGGAGTGTGTTGGGATAATGCAGCTACAACCAGATGGGTTTGAGTTATTTTGAACCAAAGGTTCAACTCCAAACTTAAACTATGAATTCAAATAGTGCATTATCATGTTTTGATCTAAATAGCAAGTTTAAGTTGCTTTATCATGCATGAAACCTCTACAGATGGATAGATTGGATTTGTCTGATCATTTTTCATATATAAATCTTTGCATTTGGAGTTACAGATTAATTTCTATGATTTTTAGAAATTTTGGGCATTTTCTAGAATTTCCTGAATTATTAAAAACCAAAAAATTATTAACTGCGTGAGCACTATGCCACTGTGACATCAGCAGGGTCAACAGGGCCGGCCCAGGTCAAACCTGACACTGGGGCCCTCATGTCAGTGTCTAACTAACTAACCTAAGTTAATTAGTACTAATCTAATTCTAAACTAGATTAGTTAAGGCCCTAGGCCCACATGTCAGTGACCCAGTGGGGTCAAACTACGGTCAAACCTGGGTCAACTCGCTGGAGTTGACCTGTGGCTTATCGCCGGCGGAGCCAGAGACGGCGGAGGGCGTCGGGTTTCGCCCTCTGGCGACCAAAAGAGCGGCAGACAGGCTCTACGAGACGCCCAGGCCCACACGCATCCATTGCGGCCAGCAGGAGCAGCTGGGGTGCACCACAGCGACGGCGGTGATGGCAAGTGCGGCGGCCGGAACTCGGCGAGCTCGGGCGTGAGGGTTACGGTGCACTAGCGAGCGACCTGAGGCGTGCTGCGGCTTCCTGGGGATGCCCGGAGCATGACTATGTCCTTGGTTTGGCTAGGTGGGGCTGCTAGCTCCGGCTAGAGGTCGCAAGAGACGACAGGAAGAGGGGCGGAGGAAAGAGGGGCTCACAAGGAACTTACGGAGTAGGCTAGAGACCTAGGGGGAGGCCGGACAGCGATGTACGGGCAGCGGCGATCTCGGACGACCGAGGGGGAAAACAACGGCGTTGGAGATGCCATAGGGCTTCTGGCACCGCGTGGCTCGGTGGAGAGGACGACGACGTACGGGCAGAGCTCGGGGACACGTCGGTGAGGCGATAGATGGACGGTGGCCATGGCTACAGCGAGCGGTGGTGATGGCCGCACTAGGGAAGAGAGCAAAGAGGGGAGGGGAGAGAGCTGCAAGGACGGAGGAGGTGCAGAGGGTCGAGGGGGTGTGTGGCGCCCTCGGGTGAGTCCAATGGCGAGCAGGCAAGCAGGAGGTGGCCGGCACATGTGCACACGCGTCGGGCACGCGCCCTCCTGCCTAATGGCAGGAGGTTGAAGACGGTGGCGGTTGCGGTGGGCTGGGCCGCTACGGGGCTGCACAGTAACTGGGCCAGCTAGGTAAGTTTCCTTTCTCTTCCTCTTTCTATTTGTTTCAGTTTTCCATTTTTTCTGTAGCTTCACGGCTTTCTTAAAAACACCTAGACATTCTCAAAAATCATGAAACTACTCATGGCTACTGTTTAGAGTATATCCAACAGTAAACATTTTAGTTTATGATTATTTGGAAATTTAAAATATTTTATAGCATTTAAATGTCCAAATGAAAATAACAGATGATTTAATCCAGTGACCTTATGATTTCCTAGAAAAGTGTGCACCATTTTTGTCAGAGGTTCTAGACCAAGGCAAAGATGATGAACATTTTAGAAGGGCATTTCAGGTTCATTGAAAAAGATTTTAGTAAACCCTAGTTGGATTAAGGGGGTGTTGGGGGTCTCTGTCATCCCCATTTCAACTTCCTGAGTAAAGTAGACATGATGCATACACTCTAATGCATATACTGACTAGGGTTGTGACAGAAACCATGAAACTTCCTCAATGATGGTTCTGTGACAAACCCAATTCGACTGTACACTAATCATAGACGCAGATGTGTATGATCAAGATCAGGGACTCGGGGAAGATATCACAACACAACTCTAGACACAAATAAAATAATGCAAGCTTTATATTTCAAACCAGGGGCCTCGAGGGCTCGAATACAAAAGCTCGATACACAAACTTCAGCGGAAGCAACAATAAGTGAGTACATACATGACTTAAATAAGGATGCCTTAAGAAGGCTAGCACAAAAGCAACATGATCGAAAGAGGCAAGGCCTCCTGCCTGGGACCTCCTAACTACTCCTGGTCGTTGGCGGTCTCCACATAGTAGTAGGCTCCATCGGGGTAGTAGTAGAAATCGGCGGTGGCATCTGGCTCCTGGGCTCCACCAACTGGTTGCAACAACCAGAAAGAAGTAAGAAGGGGGCAAAGGGGTAGCAAAGCAACCATGAGTACTCATGCAAAGTACTCTCAAGTATCAGATCTATACTCACTATGCATTGGTATCAATGGAAGGTATGTATCTGTGGACTGAAGTGCAGAATGCTAAAATAGAGGGGAAGACCTAGCCTATGGAAGACTAGCATCTTCAAGCATCTCCAAGCATCTTGCAGGATTCAGAAGAATGGCATTTTAATATGAAACAAACATGTTGTAACATTAATGCCTAGAGATCCTTCCTCGCCTCCCTACGAGAAAACAATCCCGAAGCCACATATCCATCACATGTCTCAAGTAACCAGTTCTAGTTATAATAGACCAGGATACAAGTATAAACGTCCATTACCATGGACACGATATTCGAATATATAACTTCACTGCAGGGCTGCACCACATTACCCAACACGCTTGATTACTCTGGCTGGACACACTTTTCTGTGTCAATGCCCTGCCTCGGAAGATCAACACGTCACAGCCCTACCTAGGCTCAGTAGAGGGGGCCCTGAAGGTCTACATCCTAAGCACTCCAGGGACTTGGGCCCATCACCCATTGCACTCCGGGTTGTTGTGCGTAGGGCAATCCAGGCCACCTCCACTGGGGTGCCAACCAGGTCGTGTCGCAATGCTGAACTAGACATCTGACAAAGCTTCGGCTGATACTACGATGCTGAGGCCCATAACTATTTCTCGTGTGGTGGTTAGTGGATAAAGGCCAGAGGCCAATGACGATGCCATGTACTTAGGGTAGGGTCATAGGCCTGACCTAGATGCCCTACCCAAGGACATTGCCCTAGAGTCAAAGACATTTGAAGTACAACAGAAGATACCGACTAAAACCACCTTGGAGTGCAATCCACTCGACCAGCTATTCCACTCGGATACCCCAATTCCACTTCACCAAGATAGAGCCACTCGACCATTCGAAGAGTCACTTGGAGAACAGAAGATCTAAGGTCACCTCAGGATGGCAACGGTCAGGCGTTCACTCCGTAGTCTTCAAGGACATTAATAGTCATTTATAACAGGCGTTAGCAGTAATGCCCCTATCTTAACTTACATTGACCCTGTGTAATTGAGGGATGGAGGGGTCTAGCGCACTCTATATAAGTCACCTCCCTCCTCTGGTACAAGGGTTTGCACCCCCTGTAACTCACACGTATTCCAGTCGACAAGCCTCAGGGCACCAAGACGTAGGGTTGTTACCTCCTCCAAGAGGGGCCTGAACTCGTAAAACCCATGTGTACAACCTCACCGTAGTTAGAACCTTGCCTCCTCCTACATACCCCCTATTTTTACTGTCAGACTTACTCCCACGACAGTTGGCGCCCACCGAGGGGCAGGCGTCTTAGAGACTTCCGGTAAGGTTGCGGTTTTTCCGATCTCCATCAACATGGTTTCCGGCGGTGGTTTGGATTTGGGCCACGAGATCCGACTCAGCGCGATCGTCATCATCGCCAACGACTCTGCCTGGCTCCAAGAAGCCCCCCTCGACGTCGAGGACCTTCCCATCCGTGGGGCAGCTCACTTCCGCGTGAGTGCCTACGATGTCCTCCTATGACAGCCATCGACCCAGTATCGGTCGGCTCCTGCGGCATCCATTCTTCCCGCTATACACCCCCGCAAGCGGTCCGGTCGGTCGCGGCTCCAGTGGTGGCTCACCAGTCGGCCACCCCTCAAGTTGCGGCTATCGAGCCCGACGAATCCCTCTATGGACCATTTGACCTGTCGACTGGTTCCGCGAACACTCTTTCCGAGTGCGAAAGCAGCGACCCTGCGGTGGAAGTCCTTATGGTCGACTCACCTTGTAGCCCGCCTGGGTTTCGTCCCGGCGGTGGCGGCCCGTCGCATGGTCACGAAGAATGTCATCTTAAGCCCTCACTCCGGAGCAGAGAGAAGAGCTACGTCATCGTTATGTGGAGGTGCTCCATACCCCCATCATTAGGGAGACTTCTGAGGCTCGGGCCTTGGAAGTTGCGCGCCTAACTACCTAGCTGAGTGCGCGTGTCTGGAAAATCTCCAACGCTCACTCGACGAACATGCTCGTCGGCAGATCCCCGAATCCAGTCGATGGCCACGACCGTTGTTTCCGCCTGAACCTTGGGTATACCACACTCTGATCCAGAATCTTACAGCTACAGCATGTATAGCACAATCAATTCATCCGTCTTGTTTAGAAGCTGACAGAGGTTTGATGCAAATTCGAGCGCTCCTTCGCGCAACGGGGGAAACAAACTTGGCTGTTTCTCAGTCGCGCAACAGGATCCATAGCAGATCTATGGTTGCAGACACAGTTCAGTCGACACATAGCCCAAGATCGCCTCCACGGCGTGACGATTGTCGTCGCTGCCAGGACGAGTACCTGGGGCGAGGCCACGAACAATATGATCATCAATATGCCCGTGGAGACCACCTTCGAGTGGGTTCGCCCCCTCCGAGGGGTGGATCATACGCGCCCTGGCGGTATGATGATAGGCGTCGGTATCATGGTGAGTGGAGAGCTCCATTCGACCCAAGAGAGTCTGGGTTTGATGCGAGATCACTCCTCATACATGGTTTGGTCGATAGGGTCCGGGCACATAGAGAAGGACAAGACAGAGACCATCCAATTGGAAGCAGAGCATTTGTTTCTGGACCTGAGTGTTTCAGCAGAGCCATCCAAGCTGCTAAGAGTCCACCCAACTTCAGGTTGGCAACGGGCATGAGTAAGTTACCACTGAGTCGAATCCCAACACATGGCTAGAAGATTACCGAGTGGCAGTGTAGATTGGTGGAGGCAACGATGATGTAGCCATGAAGCACCTCCCCCTAATGCTTGAGGGTTCGGCCAGAGCTTGGTTGAATCAGTTGGCCCCTAGAAGTATCTTCTATTAGGAAGAGTTAGCTCGAGTGTTTATCAAAACATTCGAGGGCACCTGCAAGAAACCTACTAGGCTGACTGAATTGCAGCACTGTGTTCAGAAGCAGAATGAGACTCTGATAGACGTCATCTAGAGATGGACTATCCTTCATCACACTGTAGAAAATGTGTCAGAGCACCAGGAAGTTTGCGCCTTCAAAGAGGGCATTTGGTACAGAGAGCTCAACCTGAAATTCGTTTGGTCCAGACTCCGGAGACATGTCTCTGGCCCGAATGATGGAAATAGCCACTCGGTACGCTAATGGTGAAGAGGAAGACCGACTCTGCAGTGGCAAGGGAAAACCAGTTGCCCAAGACACCAGAGGTGGAAATTCTGGTCAGAAGCAGAAGCGAAAGGATGAAGTTGCGGGTCCCACCGAGGCTGCAATTTTGAATCAAGGAAAATTCAAAGGAAAGCCTATGGGGCTGTGGGTGCCCAAGAAGGTGAAGGATCGGGCCGGTAACAACGTCCTCGATTTATCGTGTCACATACACACGAAAAAAGATGCAGAGGGTAACTTGATTCTACCCAAGCATACCACTCGACAGTGTCGGCTCCTAATTCAGCAGTTCAGAGAGGGTCAGCCCCCAGAGAAGGACTCTGATAAGGAAGAAGAGAAAGAGGAAGATGATGGTTACCCCAATGTGAATGCAACTTTGGTGATTTTTGCTGACTTAGAGAGCAAAAGTCGACTGAAAGTTATCAACACAGAAGTGAACATGGTTGCTCCGGCAACCACGACCTATTTGAAGTGGTCAAAAACTCCCATCACATTCGAGCAGTTCCATCACCCATTGCACGTTGCTACCCCTGGGCGGCAAGCTATAACACCCATGATGCGGCTATATCTCCCACGTGTCGGAGCACGACTTAGAGGCATAACCGCATTGTAGCCATGTCGCAAGAGGGGTAATCTTTACACGTCCCACGTACTGAATAAGAAAGAAGTACAGAGTTGTCTTACAATCGCCACTTCACACAATACATAAATATAGCATTACATCATCCAGATACAATCAAGGCCCAACTACAGAACCAAAATAAAGACAACCCCAAATGCGAAAGATCCCCGATCGCCCCAACTGGGCTCCACTACTGATCGTCTAGAAAGGAAACGTAGTAACATCCTGAGTCCTCATCGATCTCCCACTTGAGTTCAGTCGCATCCCCTGGAACATCATCATCGGCACCTGCATCTGGTTTTGGAAGTAATCTATGAGTCACGGGGACTCAGCAATCTCACACCCTCGCGATCAAGACTATTTAAGCTTATGGGTAGGGAAAAGGTATGAGGTGCAGCTGCAGCAAGCACTAGCATATATGGTGGCTAACATACGCAAAAGAGAGCGAGAAGAGAAGGCAAAGCACGTTCGAGAATCTATAATCAAGAAGTGATCCTAGAAATACCTACGTTCACGCATAACACGAGACTGTGTTCTCTTCCCGGACTCCGCCGAAAAGAGACCATCACGGCTACACACGCGGTTGATTCATTTTAATCTAAGTTTAGTGACAAGTTTTCTACAACCGGACATTAACAAGTTCCCATCTGCCCATAACCGCGGGCACGACTTTCAAAAGTTCAAATCCCTACAGGAGTGTCCCAACTTAGCCCATCACAAGCTCTCACGGTCAACGAAGGATATTCCTTCTCCCAGGACGACCCGATCAGACTCGGAATCCCGGTTACAAGACATCTCGACAATGGTAAAACAAGACCAGCAAAGCCACCCGAATGTGCCGACAAATCCCGATAGGAGCTGCACATATCTCGTTCTTAGGGCACATCGGATTGTCCAAACTTCCGGTAGGCCAACCCAGAGTTGCCCCTGGTGGCCACCGGCGGCTGGCAAGTTGGACCAACACTCAGAGGAGCACTGGCCCGGGGGTTTAAAACAAAGATGACCCTTAAGTCCGCGGAACCTAAGGGAAAAAAGGCTAGGTGGCAAATGGTAAAACCAAGGTTGGGCCTTACTGGAGGAGTTTTATTAAAGGCGAACTGTCAAGGGGTTCCCATTATAACCCAACCGCATAAGGAACGCAAAATCAAGGAACATAACACGGTATGACGGAAACTAGGGCAGCAAGAGTGGAACAAAACACCAGGCATAAGGCCGAGCCTTCCACCCTTTGCCAAGTATATAGACGCATTAAAGTAAACAAGATATAATAATGATATCCCTACAATAAACATGTTCCAACAAGGAACAAACTCCAATCTTCACCTGCAACTAGCAACACTATAAGAGGGGCTGAGCAAAGCGGTAACATAGCCAAAAAATGGTTTGCTAGGACAAGGTGGGTTAGAGGCTTGACATGGAAATATGGGGGCATGATAAAGCATGTGGTAGGTATCTCGACATAGGCATAGAAATAGAGCGAGCAACTAGCAAATGAAGATAGAAGTGCTTTCGAGGTGATGTTCATCTTGCCTGCAAAGTTCTCCGAGTTGACATAAGCTGGATCCTCGTAAGCATACTCAACGGGTTCCTCAATCACGTACTCGTCTCCCGGCTCTACCCAAAGAAATAACACAAGCAAAGGGAACGGCAATCAACCACGGTGCAATGCTCAAGCAACATGGTGCAAAACATGGCATGATATGCGGGATGTGATTTGCAATGCATCTGCATGCTCCGGAAGGAAAAGATTGAACCAGGCCTCAACTTGGAAAACCAAGAGTGCCGCTGGAAAGGTGAGTTTATTTTGGTCGAAATCAATATAAAGATCACCGGAATCGGATGCACGGTTTGCAAATGGCAAGCAAAACAATAATAGCACTATTCTGCGATTAACAACACGATGGCATCTAAAATGCATCAAGAAAATAAGCTACTGCACTCTAACATAGCAACAAAGCATATGGCAGTGATCCACTCAAGATGCTTGGGAAAAGATCAACACTGAGCTACGGCTAAATCACAAAATAGCAGGTTCAAACAAGCATGGCAAAAGTGCAAAAGATATCACGTTCACACACAAAGTGAAAATAACATGTCAGGATTAAACATCAGGAAGCAATGTTTAGAGCAAGATAACAACATGCTACAGGAATATATCATGGCAAAGCAAGGCATGGCATGAAACTACTCAAATCATATAACAAAAGTCCCTTACTGACCATAAGCCAAAAAGGATCAGAAGATATGATGGCACCCATGTAAACATAGCAAGTTTTGTTAACAGATTCGGACTTAGCAGAAAATCGGACATGGCAAAAACAGAGTTACGTAGGCATGTTTGCGAGCTCGATGCACTCATCACAAGGCATTGCATGGCAAACTAAGCATACTCCTAGTAACTAGACATGATCAAGAAGCCAAACATGGCAAGAACAATCTCATAGCATGCATGGATCAACTATAACAACCTTGGAAAAATTGATTAACACGTAAACAATCTTCCAGGAACATTTTATAGCAAAACTAGAGCAAGATTGAGTCATGCTATGGTACTCAATAATTGCAAACAAAGACATGGATTTATAGAGCATAACAATATCTCAAAATCATCCTTACTGAACATGCTCAAAATAGGCATGGATCACTCTGTAGCAACATGAATACATGGCATAAAAATAACATCAGGGAAATGACTTAGAATTCTTCTAAGTCCCTGAAATCAGCAACATCACGAGAGCTACTTTGCATGCATGTGCTAGTCACCACATTGATCACAAAAATACATGGCATACACCCCTGTAAAGATGGCATGGCATAGCCCAAAACACATGTAGGGCTCAAGTTCATAGGAGGCACACATTAAACATGGCAAAAATGACAAATGTCCATAATCTGTTAATAAACAGAAACTAACATTTCATAGCACTCTTTCAACAACATTTAGGGCATCAATATGCACTCAAACAAGTATGGTGCAATGGAATGAAATGAAGAGCAGAACCAGACGAACAATTTGATATATCACACGCGCAAAATGGAGCTACAGATGCAGAGATACGACATGATGAAGATGCCTAGAAAATGTTGGAAACTAGGGACTTAGTGTAAATTCAACCTCGAGGTAAAAGTCAACGGAGCACGGGAACAGAGGCTCGCCGGCGCGGGGCTCGCCGAAGATGGCGGGGAAGGAGGCGGGGCTCGCCAGAGATGGCGGATCTGGGCGGGATCTCGCCGGATCCGGCCGGATCCCAGCGCGGGGAGGCAGAGGAGGTCGCCGGCGGGCGCGGGGCGAGGCCGGGGACGACGGGGTGGCGGTCGGTGAGCTAGGCGGTAGAGACCGGCGAGCTGGGCGGCAGAGGAGGCGAGCTAGGCGGCGGAGGAAGCGAGCTGGGCGGCGGAGGATGTCGCGAGGAGGCGGGGTCCCGTGCGGGGCGGCGGCGCCCGATCCGGGCCGGGAGGGCCACACGCGGGCCCTGCGGGCATCGGCAGCGGCGGCGGTGAAATGGGGCGCGACCCGGTGACGTGGCGCGCAACGATTGGGCGAGGGGACGGCGGCGGACATGTCCGGCGCTGGGCGGACGTGTCCGGCGCGCGGAGGAAGGGGAAGAATATGGTTTGGACCGGGAATTTTTGGAGAGGTGCACATATATATAGGTAGAGGGAGCTAGGAGTGTCCAAATGAGGTGCGGTTTTCGGCCAGGTGATCGTGATTGAACGACCGAGAGGATGGAGGGGGTTTACTTGGGTTTTGGGCCACTTTGGAGAGGTGTTGGGCTGCAACACACACAAGGCCTTTACGGTTCCTCGGTTAACCGTTGGAGTATCAAACGAAGTCCAAATAGCACGAAACTTGACAGGCGGTCTACCTGTGGTATACCAAGGCTGCTTGGCAAGTCTCAGTCCAATCCGAGAACGTTTAACACCCGCACAAGAAAAGAGACAAAAGGGGGCGCCGGAGGATATAGGAGTGCCGGAATGCAAAACGGACAACAGGGAAAATGCTCGGATGCATGAGACGAACACGTATGCAAATGTGATGCACATGATGACATGATATGAGAAGCATGCCATGGAAAAAATGCAAAACAAAGACAAAAACCCAACCATGAGAGAAATATCATAACTTAGTGTCGAAAATGGCAAGAGTTGGAATACAAATATGGCAAGTTACATATGGGGCGTTACAACACTCCACCACTACGAAAGGATCTCGTCCCGAGATCTAGGACTAGAAAAACTCCAGATATTCGGAACGGAGGTGGTCCTCGCGTTCCCAGGTGGCTTCACGGTCGGAATGATGTGACCACTTCACTTTCAAGAATTTGATAGACATGTTGCGAGTCTTGCGCTCAGTTTCTTCAAGAATAGCAATGGGATGCTCATGATAAGACAGGTCTTCTTGGAGATCAATCTCTTTGATGTTGATGGTGCGATCAGGAGACTTGAAACACTTGCGAAGCTGAGACACGTGAAACACGTCATGCACGTTTGCAAAGTTGGATGGAAGCTCAAGTTGATAGGCGAGATCGCCTACTTTGCCAATGATGTTGAAAGGGCCCATATATCTAGGGGCAAGCTTCCTTTTGATACCGAAGCGACGAGTACCTTTCATTGGAGAGACGTGGAGGTAGACATGGTCTCCGATCTCGAAAGCCAAGTCACGATGCTTGCTATCATAGTAACTCTTCTACCACGATTGCACGGCTTTGAGATTTTCCTGAATGACTTTGCACATTTCTTCAGCCTCTGTGATCAAGTCATTGCCAAGAAGTTGGCGTTCACCAGTCTCTGACCAATTAAGAGGAGTACGACACTTTCTGCCATAGAGAATCTTGAATGGGGCCTTACCCGAACTCGCTTGGAAGCTGTTGTTGTAGGAGAACTCGGAATATGGAAGACAATCTTCCCACTTCATACCGACGGAAATGAGACATGCCCTGAGCATATCTTCAAGAATTTGATTGACTCGCTCGACTTGGCCACTAGTTTGAGGATGAAATGATGTGCTGAAATGAATGTTGGTGCCCATGGCCTTCTGAAAGGAGTCCCAGAACTTAGAAGTGAAGATGCTTCCACGATCTGAAGATATCAACTGTGGAATGCCGTGCAAAGAGACAATCCTGGAGGTATATAGCTCTGCCAACTGAGCTGTTGTGATAGATTCTTTGATAGGAAGAAAATGAGCTTGTCAATGACAACCAAGATAGCATCATTGCCACTCTTGGACTTGGGAAATCAAGTCACGAAGTCCATCTCAATATGGTCAAACTTCCATTCTGGAATGGCAAGAGGTTGGAGGAGACCAGCTGGCCGTTGGTGTTCTGCTTTCACTCTTCTGCAGACATCACATTCATTCACAAACTAAGCAATCTCGCGCTTCATTCGAGTCCACCAATACGACTGCTTGAGTTCATGGTACATCTTTGTACTTCCCAGATGAATAGAAAGGAGTGAATTGTGAGCCTCGTTCATAATTACTTTACGAAGGTCACCCTTAGGAACAACAATGCGATCCTCAAAGAATAGAGTATCCTTGTCATCAAGGCGATAGCACTTGTACTTGGGGTGGCTCATGGCAATCCCAATCTTCACCTTCTTCACCATAGCATCAAGAAGTTGAGCCTCATGAATCTGATCTTCCAAAGTAGGAGAGACTTGGAGGTTGGCAAGGAATCCTTGAGGAACAACTTGGAGATTAAGTTTGCGGAAAGCTTCACAAAGATCCGGTTGGAAGGGCTTGAGAATCAAACTGTTGCAGTAAGCCTTCCTGCTCAACGCGTCAGCAATGACATTGGCCTTGCCTGGAGTATATTCAATACTCGGATTATACTCTTGAATCATTTCGACCCAAGGAGTCTTCCTGAGGTTGAGGTTGGGCTGAGTGAAGATCTACTTGAGGCTCTTATGATCAGTGAAGATGTCCACTTTTCTTCCCAACAAGAGATGTCTCCATGTTAAAAGAGCATGGACAACTGCCGCCAACTCGAGGTCATGAGTGGGGTAGTTCTTTTCGTTGGGCTTCAACATGTGAGAGGTATAGGCCACAACTTTTTTCTCTTGCATTAACACAGCACCGAGACCTTGAAGGGAAGCATCACAGAAAACCTCGAATGGTTTGGATTCATCAGGAGGAGTCAGAACTAGAGCTGTGACTAACTTCTCTTTGAGGATGTTGAAAGCAATGTCACATTCAGGCGTCCAGACATACTTCACATGCTTCTAGAGGAGGTTGGAAAGAGGCTTCGCGATCTTAGAGAAATTCTCAATGAACCTATGACAATAGCTTGCGAGCCCAAGGAAGCTACGGAGTTGCTTCACATTCTGAGGCAGTTCCCAATTCACAATTGCAGACACCTTCTCAGGATTAACAGCTATGCCCTTGGCGGAGATGATATGCCCAAGGTAGAGAACCTCATCGAGCCAAAACTCGCACTTTGAAAACTTCGCATAGAACTGATGTTCTCTGAGTTTGTCCAGCACCAATATCAAGTGCTTGGCATGATCCTCCTTGTTCTTGGAAAAGACCAAAATGTCATCGAGATAGACCAAAACAAAGTCACTTGTGAAAGGGTTGAAGATGAAGTTCATCATGCGAGAGAATGTTGGAGGAGCATTCACAAGGCCGAAAGACATGACAGTGTATTCATAGGAACCATAGTTTGTTCTGAATGCTGTCTTGGGGATGTCTTGTTCAGGAATGCGAATCTGATGATAGCCCATACGGAGGTCAAGCTTGGAGAATACTTGAGCACCTTTGAGTTGTTCGAAAAGCTCATTTATGTTGGGAAGTGGGTACTTGTTCTTTATTGTCTTCTTGTTCAATGAACGGTAGTCGACACAAAGTCGGTCCGTGCCATCCTTCTTCTTGACAAAAAGAACACCACAACCCCATGGAGAAGATCTTGGTTGGATGAGACCCATACGCTCTTGTATATCGAGTTGTTTCTTTAGGTCCTTCAACTCATCAGGTCCAAGCTTGTAAGGACGTTTGCAAACAGGTTCCGTGCCAGGCTCAAGATCAATGACGAATTCAATTGGCCGGTGAGGAGGCATTCCTGGAATCTCTTCTGGAAAGACGTCTTGATATTCACAAACGACTGGAATCTGAGAGATGGCATCCAACTCGCCCTTCTCATTGAGAGAAAAGGTCGAATGGTATCATCACGAGCGGCAAAGACGATCACATCCTTAGACGAGTGTGTCATTTGAATCTTCCTGGCAGCACAATCAAGGTGAGCCTTGTGCTTAGAAAGCCAGTCCATGCCAAGAATTAGATCAATATCGGAGTCACCAAGGACCATTAGAAAAGACAGAAACTTATAGTCACCCATCTTGATAGAAACCTCCGGAACCATGTAGATTGTGTGCAAGCATTTACCCGGTGAGACAACTACTAACGGGCTAGGAAAATCTTGGAATACCCACTCATGCTTAGATGCAAATGGTCTTGAGATGAAACAATGCGATGCACCAGTATCAAAAAGAACTTTTGCAGGAATATCGTTAACAGGAAGGTTACCCATGATCACTTCTGAAGAGTCCTCTGCCTGAGCTGCGTTCATCATGTTGACCTTTGCAAACTTGGGATTATGCTTGGCCACTGCATTGCTGGCAGATCTCACGAGAGGAGGAGGCGGAAGACGCCTCTAGTTGAAGCATTTGTTTGCATAGTGACCTTTCTGCTGACACTTGTTGCATGTAACCTCTGAGTGCGGCCGGTGATACGGAACACTTGATCTTGGAGCATGAGACGAAGCCTTGTTCTGAAAGCCTGGATTGGGTGGTTGGGAAGATCCATTGCCACCTTTGCTCTTCTGCTGATAAGCCTGAGGGAACGGAGGAGGAGGAGGCAACCAGTACTTTTGCTACTTAGCTGCCACTTGAGTTGAAGAAGAAGAAGGAGTTGCATCCCTGACTCTCTTCTTGGAAGCATCGCACTTGAGCTGAGCAGCCTCTTTCTTTAGCGCCATATTGTAGAACTCATCATACTATTTCGGCACAAAAAGCACGAGGGCTAGTTGCAGATCTTCTCTGAGGCCACCTCTGAACTAATAAATCATGCTCTTCTCGTCAGGGACGTCTTGCTTGGCGAAGCGAGCGAGCTTCTGGAACATGATGTTGTAATGGTAAACAGACAAGTTGCCTTGCTTCAGATTGCGGAACTCCACACGCTTACTCTCAACAACACTCTAAGGAATGTGGTGTGCTCTGAAGTCTTGGCGGAAATCATCCCAGGTAATCACACGACCTCCTCTGGAATGTTTGTATTGTTGATACCACTCAACAGCTTGTTCTTTGAGTTGGAGCGAAGCAAACTTGACAAAGTCCTCAGGCCTGACGTTGCTGCACTCAAAATGTTTGCAGATATCCACAAGCCAATCATCAACGTCTGTGGCCTCGACACAGTTACTGAAGGTCTTTGGCTGGTTTGCGAGGAACTGGTTGAGGGTAGCAAACTGAGTTTGATTGCTGCCATGGCCTTGATTTCCTTGGTTGCGCTCTTTGCAAGAGTTGCATAATTAGCTGCGTGTTGGCGTTGGTAGCAGCCATCACAACTTGTCATGCCTCCGGAGATGGAGGTGGTGGCGGTGGTTCCGTATTCTGACGCGTTGGAGGAGCCATCCTGAACAGGGTGACATCTATTAGCATCTTGAAAGACATATATTCAAGCTGAATCAAATGAATCGGAATTGTAACATGTAGCCTTAACATTTGAACAAGAATGAACGAATGAATTCCAAATTAAACGATCACACTTCCATAAATTGAGAAGCCACTTAGATAGAGGTAGATGAATAAAACAACAAGGTACGAACAAGAACAAATACTTGGTAAGGATTACCCAATCACAAACCAAATATCTGCGGAAGAAATACTAGAGCTACATGAATTCCCACCTATGAAACTCCCGAAATTTTCTGGTTATGCAATCAGGTGTTGGGGATACAGGGGAAGCATAATATCTCACCAAAAACTAGCAAATCCTACATCCAGTTGTATCCATCCTTCAACACATAACCAAGAAACCTTCAGAAATCGTTTACCTCAACCTTCGAAAAGCATCCGTTATACAAGTTATGGCAATACTCCCGAACTCCCGCCCAAGTACTAGGTGGCGTCGAGGTTATCTCACCAACAACTGCATAAAAGAGATTTGCGATGTCGGCGAAACTCAGGTATTCCAGAAATGCAACGATAAAATTGTGACGACAACACCTTGGAGCTCAACTGCTCGAGACACTGCCACAACCCGTAAATGCCAGGAGGCACCAAGAACAATGTTCTCGTCACAAAACCATCGGAACGATTCCAAGATACCCGCGTGATCCTAATATTTTTAGTGAAATTTGAGAAGAGAAGAGTCAAAACTCTATGCCAGGATGCCTCACCAGAGCGACGAAGGGACTGAGGAGTAAAATGAATCCTACTCTCTGATATATATAACCCTAAAAGACTCAAAAAAAATTCTAGACACAACAACGCCAGCGATTCGGTCAAGCAGGGGGCTCCTAAGTCGGAGAAGGCTCTGATTACCAACTTGTAACACCCACGATGCGACTATATCTCCCACGTGTCGGAGAATGACTTAGGGGCATAACCGCATTGTAGGCATGTCGCAAGAGGGGTAATCTTTACACGTCCCATGTACTGAATAAGAAAGAGGTACAGAGTTGGCTTACAATTGCCACTTCACACAATACATAAATATAGCATTACATCATCCAGATACAACCAATGTCTGACTACAGAACCAAAATAAAGACAACCCCAAATGCGAAAGATCCCCGATCGCCCCAACTGGGCTCCACTACTGATCGTTTGGAAAGGAAACGTAGTAACGTCCTGAGTCCTCATCGAACTTCCACTTGAGTTCAGTCGCATCCCCTGGAACGACATCATCGGCACCTGCATCTGGTTTTGGAAGTAATCTGTGAGTCACGGGGACTCAGCAATCTCACACCCTCACGATCAAGACTATTCAAGCTTATGGGTAGGGAAAAGGTATGAGGTGGAGCTGCAGCAAGCACTAGCATATATGGTGGCTAACATACGCAAAAGAGAGCGAGAAGAGAAGGAAAAGCACTTTCGAGAATCTATGATCAAGAAGTGATCCTAGAAATACCTACGTTCAAGCATAACACAAGACCGTGTTCTCTTCCCGGACTCCCCCGAAAAGAGACCATCATAGCTACACACGTGGTTGATTCATTTTAATTTAAGTTTAGTGACAAGTTTTCTACAACCGGACATTAACAAGTTCCCATCTGCCCATAACCACGGGCGCGGCTTTCAAAAGTTCAAATCCCTGCAGGGGTGTCCCAACTTAGCCCGTCACAAGCTCTCACGGTCAACGAAGGATATTCCTTCTCCCAGGATGACCCGATCAGACTCGGAATCCCGGTTACAAGACATCTCGACAATGGTAAAACAAGACCAACAAAGCCACCCGAATGTGCAGACAAATCCCGATAGGAGCTGCACATATCTCGTTCTCAGGGCACACCAGATTGTCCAAACTTCCGGTAGGCCAACCCAGAGTTGCCCCTAGTGGCCACCGGCGGCTGACAAGTTGGACCAACACTCACAGGAGCACTGGCCCGGGGGTTTAAAATAAAGATGACCCTTTAGTCCATGGAACCCAAGGGAAAAAGGCTAGGTGGCAAATGGTAAAACCACGGTTGGG
This sequence comes from Triticum aestivum, assembly GCF_018294505.1. Classification (NCBI taxonomy): domain Eukaryota; kingdom Viridiplantae; phylum Streptophyta; class Magnoliopsida; order Poales; family Poaceae; genus Triticum; species Triticum aestivum. Next base: position 294,147,042 of record NC_057803.1, on the reverse strand, counting down.
CCTTGCTGGAGGAGTTTTATTCAAGGCGAACTATCAAGGGGTTCCCATTACACTAGTCCAGAACCGGGCAATAGCACCGGTTCGTAAGGCCGTTTAGTGCCGGTTCCATAACCGGCACTAAAGTGTGGGCACTAAAGCCCCCCCCCCCCTTAGTACCGGTTCAGCACGAACCGGTGCTAAAGGGAAACCACGTGGCACGAGCCTGCTCCGGGGGCCGGGAGCCCTTTAGTACCGGTTGGTAACACCAACCGGTACTAAAATGTTTGGTTTTTTTTTGGTTTTATGATTTCTTTTTCATTTAATTTTGTGTTTTCCATTTTAATTCTTTTTTGTTTGCTAGTATTTTACGATACTACACATGGTACACGTTATGCACATATATATATAGAATTTCTAGTAGAACCAATCATATATATATCATCAATGTCTCACAAACCACCATATTAATTCACACATACACACATGTATAGCTATATACAATTTCTCCTACATATGCATGTTGCCTTCGGAGCCAGTGGCATTAGCCTAATTGGTGCCTTCGGAGCACGATGACAATTGGAAGTGGTTCATGACCTGGTCGATGGGGGCGGTAGCGGGTAATAGTATTCTCCCTTCGGATTTATGACCTGGTCGAGCAAAAATCCCGATATTTCCTCTTGAAGTGCTTCTACGCGCTCCGTTTCTAGGAGCTTGTCCCGCACCTCTGTGAACTGTTAAGAAGGAGATCAATATGCATGTGTATTAGTTGTGTGACTAGATATCGATAATGGTGTAAAAATTGTGAATAGTGTTCTGACAAGCGTACCCATTCCTGTCTTTGAGATCTGCTCCTTTTGGACGCCATCATGCGAATGTTCTCGCAAACGCAGAATGCACACAGATCAGTCCCCTGCGCCTGCTTTAGGGCCTTTATTACGAGAATGGAATTTAATTTGATCAGATAATAATTAATCAAGCATGATAATTAAAGAGATGGTAGCTACCTAGCTAGCTAGTACTACTTAATTACTTACCTTGGGTCGAAACCATTTCAGCTGTCATTTACATTCGCCTTCCGTGACGCTGATGAACCTTGCCCAAGCCCTGCCCGCCGACAAAGAAAATGAATAAAGGGGTTATTAAATAGTTCATATCATGAAATGACGAACTAAATAGGCTGAGAAATATAGTTAATAATGATTGAAATTACCTGTTGACTATCCCAAACAAGATGTTATAGTCAGTATTTGCTTTGAGTAGTGAGTCCAGTATTTCAACTGTTCCGGCGTCAACTTTAATGATACACAAGATCCAGTGAAATCTGCATGCACACACGTTTGCATGTCTTAATTAAGCGGGCATATGTAAGAAAAAACATGTAGCTAGCTAGTAGGCAAAAACAGAGAATTTGTAGTACAAGAAAGTGTGACTCACTGGAAGTTGTAAGGAAGTAGTATATCTTCATTGTATTTGAGGCGCTTCAAGAACTCTAGCATGCTGTCCTCTACCTGCTTTTCATGATGCTTGTTTATTTTCCATGTGTATTCATTAACGGTGTTTGGGTCAATGAACCCAATGCCATAGCGTCCACCTTTTCTCATTTCATACATCTTCATCCTGCATAATACCACAGAAAAGAATATAGTGAGGATAATTACAGGTAATGATTGATCAAAAGGATCACTACAGCTAGCTTGAGACTTAAATTACAGAAAGAAATCACTTACAGACAATAGCAACTGACGATAGATTTGTCGAGTGCGTCTTGATTGTATAACTGAAACAGTTCAGAATACTCAACGGTCACAGGTTTCTGATGGTAGTAATGATCCTTCTTAACTTGCACCATGAGGGACTCTTGATCGGATCTCTTGGTAATGTCCATGTACCATTGATGCAATTCATACATTCTAGTTGGGAGCTTCTTGACCTCTTCTGGCTTGACCAAAGGTTGGCCCCGGGCATATTTCCGTTTTATTTCCTCCTCCGTAAGCACAGGCATGTCCTCGATCTCGAGGAGTTGTCCAACAGTGATGTTGAGAGTTTCAGCCTACATTATATGCTCCTGGGTTATTACCACATCGCCCACCTCGGGAACGTAAACTGTTTGCCCACAATAATATTGGGCGCGCGCACTGTCACGTGTTGTTGGCGGCACAACAAGCGGGGGGATCGATTGCGCCGCCTGTTCTCCCAGCTGGGCAACGGTTTTCCCGCATTTTTTGACAGCTGCTTGTTGTTTGCTCGAGCTCGAGATCGCCTCCTTCTGTAGACGTTGTCGATGTAACTTCCTGATGTGGCACTCATAGTCTGTGTCAACAGGCTTAGGAGCTGGTGGTTGAGCCATACGAATGAAGTGGTCAACTACTTCCACAGGCACTTTCTCCCTTGGAGGCGGTTTCAGTCCAAAATGGGCGTCGACTTCTGCCCACACTATGGCATTGGTTTGCTCCTCGGTCCTGTCATAAGCCCTCTCAGGAAGAGGAGTAGTGAGGTTTGGACCATATTTATATCGCTTGCCTCCGCCTGTACTTCCTATACTATGACCTCGACTCGTACCGCTACACACCATAGCTGCGAGGTGTCTCTTCTGCGATTGCTGAGGCGGCGGAGACGGCTGACGGGGCTGAGTTGGACGAGGAGGAGTGGCCTGAAGCCGTGCCGGACCTGGAGGAGGAGTGTCCTGAGGTTGTGCCAGACTTGGAGGAGGAGTGGACGTCTGACGCTGTATCGGACTTGGAGGAGGAGTGGCCTGACACTTTGCCGGACTTGGAGGAGGAGGAGTGGCCTCACGCGTTGGTGGACTTGGAGGGGCGGGAGTCTGCTGACTCGGTGGCGGACTTCGACGGGGAGTCGGGTGACGCGGTGTCGGTGGCCTTCGAAAGATGATGCAATCCTTTCTCCATAGGATGATACGATGTTTGGCATCTCCGAGTGTGTGCTCCTCGTCATGTCTAGGAATGTGAAGCTCTAGCCCCAAATATTGGTCCACCACCTCATCAACCATGACACGAGCATAGCTTGCTGGAATCGGGTTGCAATGGAAGGTTGCATCGGGGGAATTTGTATAAGCAACACCGTCCGCCACCTTCAAGGATATGTTCTTAATTTTGAAGTGTAGCTCGCAGTTAGTGTTCTCTGCGATGTCATCCACGGGGTATCTATCCAGCATTGCATCAAAAGGGGCGGAACCCACGCTGCTTCTCGGCATGGATGGGGCGGTGGTATCCAATGCTGGATCATCCACTAGCTGCTGCAGCTGCTGAGACCCCCTTTGCTGGCTAAGTGAGTCGATCTGCTCCTGCTGCTGCTGGAATTTGACTACCAAGTCCATGTGCGCTGATTCTAGGCCTTGAAGGCGTTCATAGTCCAGCTTCCTCTTCTCCTCCTCCATCTTCCTCTGCTTCTCCTCCGTAATCTTCCTTCTCGCACGGGTTCTGTAGTTGGCGTTCCAGTCCGAAAACCCCTCATACCACGGAATAGCGCCCTTGCCTCGTGTTCTTCCCGGGTGTTCAGGATTTCCCGAGGCACGCATAAGCTCGTCGTTCTCTCTGTTGGGCTGGAACACCCCCGTTCGAGCCTCTTCTATTGCAACAAGTATATTATCGTCGGCTCCGTTCAGACATGCCTTCGTCGAAACTTTGCATGTCTTCGGGTCCAACTCCCCCCATGTGCATAGAACCAAGTCCTGCACCTGGGGGGCCAGCTCTTAGTAACCGGAGTGACACCTGCATCCTCCATCTCTTTCTCAGACTTCTCCCACTTAGGCATTGCCACCGCATAGCCACCTGGCCCCAGCTTATGGAACTTATCCTTTTTTTCAGCATTCTTCTTGTTTATTCTCGATCGTTCCTTAGCTAATTCTGAATCCTTGAATTTCACGAAATCGTCCCAATGAGCACTTTGATTCTCTAGTGTTCCCTCGAATACTGGAGTCTTCCTTCCTCCCTTGACATACTTGTCCCATTCACGATTCTTGTGGTTCTTGAATGCACCTGCCATCTTCCTAAGAGCAGCGTCCTTGACTTTCTGCACATCTGCTTCTGTGAAATGATCTGGTAGGGTGAAATGTTCCATGAGAGTATCCCAAAGCAGACTTTTTTGTCTGTCGTCGACAAAAGTAAGATCTGGACGTGGCTTTGCTGGCTCTCTCCATTCTTGAAGGGAGATCGGGAGTTGGTCCTTCACAAGAACTCCGCACTGACGAACGTACTTGTCCGCAATCTTCTTAGGTGCTAATGGTTCGCCATTAGGTCTGATTGCCTCAATATTATACTTTACGCCCTCCTTCAACTTTTTGTTCGGGCCTCGTTTCGTCCTGTTGCCTGAAGATTTGCTCGATCCGGATGGCTGAAAGAAGAAAGATCGATTCGTTAATATATCTTCAACTCATTTAAAACATGTGATGATCACCAGATGCCTGCTTATATAAATATATATACCTCGCCGGTCTTTGTTGTTTGAGGATGAACATGTTCTTCGTCATTTTCATAATCGTAGTTCATGACTTCATCAATTCGGTCGTCGCGATCGAATATCATATCACCCTCTCCAGCGTTGTTTAGAAATTCGGAGCCATCATAATCTTCTTCATTCTGATCATCATCTGGCCCGCGTATTATATCGAACATGGTCTGTTCTCCCTCTCTGTCGGTATTGTCCGCCATAGCTTTTATTTAACTATGCCAAAAGGAATATAAAACAATTTAGTATTCAAATTACATCGTCTCGAATAATAGATATAATCTCGAATACATCATCTCGAATAATAGGTATAATCTCGAATACATCGTCTCGAATAATAGATATAATCTCGAATACATCGTCTCGAATAATATATAATATTGAATAGTACATCACTGGCTAGGTAGCTAATTAAAGATCGAATACTACAGAAGAATCTAGGACACTCGCGGTTCCTGCGGCGCGGGCGGTGGACACCCAAAGAGAAGGAACCCTCACAGGATCATAGCTGAAGTGAGATCCCTGAAGAAACTGCCAGGTATTGGAGAACCTGCCGCCCTCTAACGCAACCATGTAGTGATGGATGTGCTTGTCCTCCTCCCTGACATGGCGACGTACCACCTCCGGCGGGGCCGGCTCCCTCCGCACCGAAACTGGCCCACGCGAACGCCACCAAACAAGATCAGGGTCGACGACGGGACCCGGGGCTGGGTTCCTCATCAAGCGGCGCGCCCCTCCAGGCAGCACCTCCCAGTGCCAGCCCGGCGGAGCCCAGTCCGGACATGGGTCAGTCGGACATCGTCGCGGACGGGTCGACGGAGAGGATGCGGGCTGGGCATCATCGAGAACATATACTAGCTATATGCCCGCAAAAAGTAACATTTTTTTAATGATTGGATTTTGATAACTAAAATTTCTAACATTTCTATATAACACTAATTATCCTATCATTGCATATGTCAAAATTCTATATGCTATTTCATACTAATTAAGCATCTAACACTAAAAACAGAAAACACAACTTTTATACATCCATTAAAAACTGAAAAACAACATTATATAAAAAATTCCATACTAATTAAACACTAATTATATCCATCTAACATGCATTCATACATATATACTAGTGAAAAAAATAATAATCTAAAAAATCTAAACTAATTAAACATACAAAATACGTATATACTAATATATACATGCATTAATTCATACATATGTACGTGTGTGTGTGTGTGTTCATCATGCTTGTGTGTGTGTATGGGCTCGGGGAGGGGCGGCGCCCATGGTGG